>NC_080671.1:284672331-284918642 GCF_030247195.1 Topomyia yanbarensis
AAAAAAAATTGATGGCCTTGGCGAACAGCGAGACGATTCGGATCCGTTTCTCACAACCTGTTACTGTTACTTATTGGAAATTTGAATATGTGTAGTTCAATTAATTAATCGAATTTATACCTTCACTTTTCGCGGGAGTTCAACAACAGTCTTCTCTTATGTTAAACAAATTTAATGCACTATTTCAAATTCCATTATTATTATAATTTGAAAATAATCGACCACTGAGTTGTGATGACATTGTCTTCAGCAAGCGACATACGTTGCACTGGACCTGATTTCTTCGTCCGGCTCGTTATTAGATTAAGGACTAGCGGGGTAGTAGGCGTTGTGAAATAAATCTTTGTGATGAATAAATTGTTTATGTTTATTTATTTATTTATTTTTTCTATCATACTAACCGGTACATTGTGTCACTACTACCCACGTTACCTTTTTGACTGAATGCGGAATGAAATCTTACTCGAGTGCTCGATTTTACCAGTGCTCGATCTGCTCGATTAGCATTGGTCGTAATAAAACAAAATAATTGTGTTGTTAAAACAAAAGTTAAAATATCTCATTTTAGAAAATTTTAGTTAAGAGCATTTCGATTTAAAATGGCGTTTAGAATCATATTCAAAAAGAAAAAAATTGTATTTTTGACTGCAAATAGTAAGAATTATAAAAAACCTGTTTTAATCCACCTAGCGGTGCAATTGTGCCTTTCTCATTTCTCTAAACTATGGCACGGAGGCTTTTTATGTTCAACATAATTGTGGAAATGTCCATTACATTCTTAGTACACTTTGCACTTATACACAATGGCATGCCAGCCACGAACTTGATGAGCTACGTGTCGACGGTGAAACACTTGAAACAAAAAAATATCATACTCCATTAGCCTAATCAGCATTAGATCAATGTTATCTGCTTGCTAACTCATTTTGTCATGCGGGGATGGGTATGTGAGGAGGGCGAAAGTCCCATGAACGAACGACTCCCCAGCTTAAATTGGTATGCTTTGTGATATAGTGGTGCTTTAAAGATGATGGGGTTGAAAGGGAGGGGTATGAGGTGGTGGTCTGAGGGGTGATTTAAGGAGATTTTTAAAGAAGGGGAGTGAACAGTAGAGGGGGAGTGTAACCCCTCTCCGTAAACCATTAACTACACCCCTGTTAAAATCCAGGCCGGGATTAGGTTGACGTTTTTCAGAGTGATTGCATAACCTTTCTATATGAGAAAGGCAAAAATTTGCAAAATCCAAAAAAGTGAATCTTCGTCAAATTTTTTTCGTGTTTGCATCAAATCTCGACGTTTTATGCACCTTGAATACATTTAGCATCAAAAATAAAAATTCTATTTTTAATTTTTCCTATAGTTTTTATGAGAAATTTCTGTGTGGCCGCACTCTGAAACCCGTAATTCCGGAACCAGAATTCCGATCGATCCAAAATTCAATAGCAGCCGATGGGAAGGTTGCACCTTTCATTTGAGACTAAGTTTGGGCAAATCGGTCCAGCCATCTCTGAGAAAAATGAGTGACATTTTTTGACACATACGCACATACATACACACACACACATACACACACACATACACACACACATACATACACACATACACACATACAGACTTTTTCCGATCTCGACGAACTGAGTCGAATGGGATATGACACTCGGCCCTCCGGGCCGGGATTAGGTTGCCGTTTTTCAGAGTGATTGCATAACCTTTCTATATGAGAAAGGCAAAAATGTGCAAAATCCAAAAAAGTGAATTTTCGTCAAATTTTTTTCGTGTTTGCATCAAATCTCGACGTTTTATGCACCTTGAATACATTTGCAATCAAAAATAAAAATTCTATTTTTAATTTTTCCTATAGTTTTTATGAGAAATTTCTGTGTGGCCGCACTCTGAAACCCGTAATTCCGGAACCAGAATTCCGATCGATCCAAAATTCAATAGCAGCCGATGGGAAGGTTGCACCTTTCATTTGAGACTAAGTTTAGGCAAATCGGTCCAGCCATCTCTGAGAAAAATGAGTGACATTATTTGACACATACGCACATACATACACACACACATACACACACACATACCCACACATACACACACACATACAGACTTTTTCCGATCTCGACGAACTGAGTCGAATGGGATATGACACTCGGCCCTCCGGGCCGGGATTAGGTTGACGTTTTTCAGAGTGATTGCATAAGCTTTCTATATGAGAAAGGCAAAAATGTGCAAAATCCAAAAAAGTGAATCTTCGTCAATTTTTTTTCGTGTTTGCATCAAATCTCGACGTTTTATGCACCTTGAATACATTTAGCATCAAAAATAAAAATTCTATTTTTAATTTTTCCTATAGTTTTTATGAGAAATTTCTGTGTGGCCGCACTCTGAAACCCGTAATTCCGGAACCAGAATTCCGATCGATCCAAAATTCAATAGCAGCCGATGGGAAGGTTGCACCTTTCATTTGAGACTAAGTTTGGGCAAATCGGTCCAGCCATCTCTGAGAAAAATGAGTGACATTATTTGACACATACGCACATACATACACACACACATACACATACACACACACATACACACACACACATACACACACACATACAGACTTTTTCCGATCTCGACGAACTGAGTCGAATGGGATATGACACTCGGCCCTCCGGGCCGGGATTAGGTTGTCGTTTTTCAGAGTGATTGCATAACCTTTCTATATGAGAAAGGCAAAACAAACAAACTGAATAAAAAAAAAATTGATGGCCTTGGCGAACAGCGAGACGATTCGGATCCGTTTCTCACAACCTGTTACTGTTACTTATTGGAAATTTGAATATGTGTAGTTCAATTAATTAATCGAATTTATACCTTCACTTTTCGCGGGAGTTCAACAACAGTCTTCTCTTATGTTAAACAAATTTAATGCACTATTTCAAATTCCATTATTATTATAATTTGAAAATAATCGACCACTGAGTTGTGATGACATTGTCTTCAGCAAGCGACATACGTTGCACTGGACCTGATTTCTTCGTCCGGCTCGTTATTAGATTAAGGACTAGCGGGGTAGTAGGCGTTGTGAAATAAATCTTTGTGATGAATAAATTGTTTATGTTTATTTATTTATTTATTTTTTCTATCATACTAACCGGTACATTGTGTCACTACTACCCACGTTACCTTTTTGACTGAATGCGGAATGAAATCTTACTCGAGTGCTCGATTTTACCAGTGCTCGATCTGCTCGATTAGCATTGGTCGTAATAAAACAAAATAATTGTGTTGTTAAAACAAAAGTTAAAATATCTCATTTTAGAAAATTTTAGTTAAGAGCATTTCGATTTAAAATGGCGTTTAGAATCATATTCAAAAAGAAAAAAATTGTATTTTTGACTGCAAATAGTAAGAATTATAAAAAACCTGTTTTAATCCACCTAGCGGTGCAATTGTGCCTTTCTCATTTCTCTAAACTATGGCACGGAGGCTTTTTATGTTCAACATAATTGTGGAAATGTCCATTACATTCTTAGTACACTTTGCACTTATACACAATGGCATGCCAGCCACGAACTTGATGAGCTACGTGTCGACGGTGAAACACTTGAAACAAAAAAATATCATACTCCATTAGCCTAATCAGCATTAGATCAATGTTATCTGCTTGCTAACTCATTTTGTCATGCGGGGATGGGTATGTGAGGAGGGCGAAAGTCCCATGAACGAACGACTCCCCAGCTTAAATTGGTATGCTTTGTGATATAGTGGTGCTTTAAAGATGATGGGGTTGAAAGGGAGGGGTATGAGGTGGTGGTCTGAGGGGTGATTTAAGGAGATTTTTAAAGGAGGGGAGTGAACAGTAGAGGGGGAGTGTAACCCCTCTCCGTAAACCATTAACTACACCCCTGTTAAAATCCAGGCCGGGATTAGGTTGACGTTTTTCAGAGTGATTGCATAACCTTTCTATATGAGAAAGGCAAAAATTTGCAAAATCCAAAAAAGTGAATCTTCGTCAAATTTTTTTCGTGTTTGCATCAAATCTCGACGTTTTATGCACCTTGAATACATTTAGCATCAAAAATAAAAATTCTATTTTTAATTTTTCCTATAGTTTTTATGAGAAATTTCTGTGTGGCCGCACTCTGAAACCCGTAATTCCGGAACCAGAATTCCGATCGATCCAAAATTCAATAGCAGCCGATGGGAAGGTTGCACCTTTCATTTGAGACTAAGTTTGGGCAAATCGGTCCAGCCATCTCTGAGAAAAATGAGTGACATTTTTTGACACATACGCACATACATACACACACACACACATACACACACATACACACACACATACATACACACATACACACATACAGACTTTTTCCGATCTCGACGAACTGAGTCGAATGGGATATGACACTCGGCCCTCCGGGCCGGGATTAGGTTGCCGTTTTTCAGAGTGATTGCATAACCTTTCTATATGAGAAAGGCAAAAATGTGCAAAATCCAAAAAAGTGAATTTTCGTCAAATTTTTTTCGTGTTTGCATCAAATCTCGACGTTTTATGCACCTTGAATACATTTGCAATCAAAAATAAAAATTCTATTTTTAATTTTTCCTATAGTTTTTATGAGAAATTTCTGTGTGGCCGCACTCTGAAACCCGTAATTCCGGAACCAGAATTCCGATCGATCCAAAATTCAATAGCAGCCGATGGGAAGGTTGCACCTTTCATTTGAGACTAAGTTTAGGCAAATCGGTCCAGCCATCTCTGAGAAAAATGAGTGACATTATTTGACACATACGCACATACATACACACACACATACACACACATACCCACACATACACACACACATACAGACTTTTTCCGATCTCGACGAACTGAGTCGAATGGGATATGACACTCGGCCCTCCGGGCCGGGATTAGGTTGACGTTTTTCAGAGTGATTGCATAAGCTTTCTATATGAGAAAGGCAAAAATGTGCAAAATCCAAAAAAGTGAATCTTCGTCAATTTTTTTTCGTGTTTGCATCAAATCTCGACGTTTTATGCACCTTGAATACATTTAGCATCAAAAATAAAAATTCTATTTTTAATTTTTCCTATAGTTTTTATGAGAAATTTCTGTGTGGCCGCACTCTGAAACCCGTAATTCCGGAACCAGAATTCCGATCGATCCAAAATTCAATAGCAGCCGATGGGAAGGTTGCACCTTTCATTTGAGACTAAGTTTGGGCAAATCGGTCCAGCCATCTCTGAGAAAAATGAGTGACATTATTTGACACATACGCACATACATACACACACACATACACATACACACACACATACACACACACACACATACACACACACATACAGACTTTTTCCGATCTCGACGAACTGAGTCGAATGGGATATGACATTCGGCCCGGAGGGCCGGGATTAGGTTGACGTTTTTCAGAGTGATTGCATAACCTTTCTATATGAGAAAGGCAAAAATGTGCAAAATCCAAAAAAGTGAATCTTCGTCAAATTTTTTTCGTGTTTGCATCAAATCACGTTTTATGCACCTTGAATACATTTAGCATCAAAAATAAAAATTCTATTTTTAATTTTTCCTATAGTTTTTATGAGAAATTTCTGTGTGGCCGCACTCTGAGACCCGTAATTCAGGAACCAGAATTCCGATCGATCCAAAATTCAATAGCAGCCGATGGGAAGGTTGCACCTTTCATTTGAGACTAAGTTTGGGCAAATCGGTCCAGCCATCTCTGAGAAAAATGAGTGACATTATTTGACACATACGCACATACATACACACACATACACACACATACACACACATACACACACATACACACACATACATACACGCATACACACACACATACAGACTTTTTCCGATCTCGACGAACTGAGTCGAATGGGATGTGACACTCGGCCCTCCGGGCCGGGATTAGGTTGACGTTTTTCAGAGTGATTGCATAACCTTTCTATATGAGAAAGGCAAAAATGTGCAAAATCCAAAAAAGTGAATCTTCGTCAAATTTTTTTCGTGTTTGCATCAAATCTCGACGTTTTATGCACCTTGAATACATTTAGCATCAAAAATAAAAATTCTATTTTTAATTTTTCCTATAGTTTTTATGAGAAATTTCTGTGTGGCCGCACTCTGAAACCCGTAATTCCGGAACCAGAATTCCGATCGATCCAAAATTCAATAGCAGCCGATGGGAAGGTTGCACCTTTCATTTGAGACTAAGTTTGGGCAAATCGGTCCAGCCATCTCGGAGAAAAATGAGTGACATTATTTGACACATACGCACATACATACACACACACATACACACACACATACACACACATACACACACATACACACACATACATACACACATACACACACACATACAGACTTTTTCCGATCTCGACGAACTGAGTCGAATGGGATATGACACTCGGCCCGGAGGGCCGGGATTAGGTTGACGTTTTTCAGAGTGATTGCATAACCTTTCTATATGAGAAAGGCAAAAATGTGCAAAATCCAAAAAAGTGAATCTTCGTCAAATTTTTTTCGTGTTTGCATCAAATCACGGCGTTTTATGCACCTTGAATACATTTAGCATCAAAAATAAAAATTCTATTTTTAATTTTTCCTATAGTTTTTATGAGAAATTTCTGTGTGGCCGCACTCTGAAACCCGTAATTCAGGAACCAGAATTCCGATCGATCCAAAATTCAATAGCAGCCGATGGGAAGGTTGCACCTTTCATTTGAGACTAAGTTTGGGCAAATCGGTCCAGCCATCTCTGAGAAAAATGAGTGACATTATTTGACACATACGCACATACATACACACACATACACACACACATACACACACATACACACACATACACACATAACTCCGCTAGCGAATGACGGATCCCAATAGTAGCATGTCTGTAATAACATACGTACATGGAACTATTGAGATCCAGAGCTACAGGTCCAAAGCCCTGGTAAAGGAGGATGGTTGTGATGATCCGGGCCGAGATCACCACGTAAAGCAAGGTAGGGCATAACCCCAATTCCAAGGCGTGAAGCGACCCGTGCCGAGGGATGAGTGATCGAGGGGGTGAAAAAGATGCTCGATCGTTAACGGAGCCTGTGGGGTACCTGGGCAACCCCCACAGTAAGCGTCCCTTACCACGCTAATGCGGAGCTCTGGCGTGGCGGACATATATTTCTCGCGCTACTCGTGGGACTATACATGGAGGCAAATAAAAATAAAAATAAACAGACGGAGGTGCCAAACCCCTTCGCAAGAGGTGGTTTGGCGAGGTCTCCCCCCCGTGGGGAGAGTAGTGGAGCGATGAGTGCTGCACCCGAAAGCACCAGTGACCCCCCAGCAGCGGTAGGCAATACCCCTACCAATGCATCGGAGGGGCCAATAGCTGCGATGCGCAAAGTAGCGAAGCAACTCGATTCTATAATCGACTTCGCTAGCGCAAAGCAGAACATAGCCAAGGAGTTGAAGTTGAGCCTTCTGGAGCTCCGGAAAGCTGTTCGTGTCGCAAGACAGGAACAGCAGGCATATGTTGAGAGGGTGGAATGTCGGGAGAGGCCCGACAGAGAAACCCAGACAGTGGCCTCCAATAGGGAGGAAAGAGAGAAGGTCAATAGAGGTTCACAGACAGTGGCCTTTACCTTCTACGGAGCAGCCACGTCGATCGGAGCGGCGACTGAGTTCCCCTCGAAGGGAAAAGGAAAGGGCAATCGCAAGACGGCATCGAATGCGAAGCGCCCTAGGAAGTCGCCAGGAGAGGGTGCCAAAACCGACACCACTCGGCGTGCAACCGTCAAGGTCAAACGCCGCCTGGGTGAGGTAAGCGAGGGCGAGAGTGACCTCGCTGTGGAGAGCGATGGTACCAGCAACCCGACACGACCGGGGCAGGGGGGCTCAAACCCCTGGACGCTGGTTACCAAGAAAAAGCCGGCACCGAAACCGGAGGTACCGCGGCCTGCGAGGAAGGCCAAGGACAGAGGCGAAGCCTTGTGGTTAAAAACCGACAAGGACAAATGCGCCGATGTCCTTAAATCGATGAAGGCGGCCGAAAGTCTCTCGGCCCTTGGGCAGGATATGCGTAGCGTAAGACGCACCAATACGGGAGAGATGCTCCTGGTGCTGAAGCGAGGCGCACAATCAAGTGCAGTATATAAGGCCTTGGCACAAGAGGTCCTTGGTGAGGGCGCCCAAATCAGGTCGCTAGGTGCGGAAACAACTCTCCAGTGCAAGCACTTGGACGAGTTCGCGACCGCAGAAGACGTCGTCGCAGCCGTCAAGGAGCAATGCGGCGTCACAATCGAGCGGGCCTCTGTGCGATTGAGGGACGGACCCTCTGGCACCCAGGTAGCCTACCTCAGGCTACTGAATGCGGATGCCAAAAAGGTAACCGAGAAAGGGAAGCTGAAGATCGGCTGGTCGGTATGCCCTATTAGTATACCCCAGCCGCCTTCAGTGGACAGGTGCTATCGGTGCCTAGAATCCGGCCATAAAGCTTACGAATGCAAAGGCCTAGACAGGAGCAAGCTATGTCGTCGATGCGGCGAGGAGGGGCATAAAGAGCGGGGGTGCACTAAGGCATATAAGTGCTTTATCTGCACCGCTAAGAAGCAAGCCCATAAACATGCTATGGGCGGACCTTCGTGTCCCTTCGGCGAGTTAAATAAGAAGAAGCCGTGAGAGTCACACAGCTAAATCTTAACCATTGTGCAGCAGCCCAGCAGCTGCTGTGGCAGTCGGTCTCGGAGTCGAGGACAGATGTCGCCCTCTTATCAGACCCGTACAGCATCCCTGCCGGCAACGGCAATTGGGTGTCGGACGGGTCTGGAATGGTGGCAATCTGTACAACGGGAAGGTTCCCGGTTCAAGAGGTAATACACCCCTCCGCCGAGGGTGTGGCGATTGCCAAGATCAATGGTGTGTTCTATTGCAGCTGCTACGCCCCACCAAGGTGGCCAATAGAACAGTTCTACCAGATGATCGACAGGCTCTCGTCGGACCTCGTGGGCCGGAAACCGGTAGTAATAGCGGGAGACTTCAACGCTTGGGCAGTGGAGTGGGGCAGCCGCTGTACAAATAGCAGGGGTCAAGCGCTAATGGAAGCGTTTGCGAAACTCGATAATGTGCTAGCTAATGATGGCTCCGCTAGTACATTCCGTAGAAACGGAGTGGAGGCGTGGATTGATTTGACCTTTGCCAGCCCGAGTCTGGCTCCAGGCATGGAATGGAGGGTAGACGAAGGCTACACCCATAGCGATCATCTAGCAATCCGCTTTAAGATCAACTATGGTGTGCAGCATCCGAGGGCGGGAGATCCCTGTCAGGTACGCGGGTGAAAGTCCAATCACTTCGACAGCGAAGCTTTCACCGCGGCCCTGGGACTGGAGGCCAACACCGACAGTCTAAGCGGGGATGCGCTGGTAGCTGTTCTATCACGCGCGTGCGACGCCACTATGCCGAGAAAAACACTGCCAAGAAACGGTAGATGCCCGGTATACTGGTGGAGTGCCGAGATTGCAGCTCTACGGTCAGCCTGTCTCAGAGCTAGACGTAGGATGCAAAGAGCTCGCACCGAGGATGCAAGAGAGAACCGCTGTGAAGTGTTTCGAGCTGCGAAATTAGCCCTTAACATGGCTATTAAAAGCAGCAAGAGAGCGTGTTTCGACAACCTGTGTGAGAGTGCCAACGCGAATCCGTGGGGTGACGCCTACCGGATTGTGATGGCCAAGACCAAAGGGGGCTCCTCACCCCCAGAACGGTCTCCGGACCGGTTGGCAACGATTATCGAAGTACTCTTCCCGTCTCGAGCCACAAGCCCCTGGCCACCTGCACTACGAGACAATGCGGGCACGGTCGAAATGGTGGCTCCAGTGACGAACGAAGAACTACTCGCAGTGGCTAAATCCCTAGCAATGAACAAAGCTCCAGGGCCGGATGGAGTCCCGAACAACGCTCTCAAGGCAGCGATCATAGCGAACCCGAACATGTTCAGGCTAGCTATGCAGAGATGCCTTGACGAGTGCCGTTTCCCCGATAGATGGAAAAGGCAGAAACTGGTGCTGTTGCCGAAGCCCGGGAAGCCGCCAGGCGACCCATCGGCGTACAGACCAATCTGTCTGATAGACACGACTGGCAAACTGCTTGAGAGGATCATCCTCAACAGGCTCACCCCGTACGCGGAAGGTACGGACGGTCTGTCAAGCAACCAGTTTGGCTTTCGGAAGGGAAGTCCACAGTGGACGCTCTCAACTCAGTGATAAATACTGCCGAGATAGCGATCCAACGAAAAAGGCGAGGTATTCGATACTGTGCGTTAGTGACACTTGACGTGAAGAATGCATTCAACAGCGCAAGCTGGGATGCCATCGCGCTCTCGTTACACCGGCTTAGCCTACCGGTGGGTCTGTACCGGATCCTGGAAAGTTACTTCCAAAACCGCGTACTGCTATACGAGACCGATGCCGGTCAGAAAAGGGTTCCGATTACCGCCGGAGTCCCGCAGGGCTCGATCCTAGGCCCGGTGTTATGGAACCTCATGTATGACGGGGTTCTGAGACTGAAGTTCCCTCCTGGGGTCAAGATCGTCGGCTTTGCCGACGACGTAACCTTGGAGGTCTACGGGGAGTCAATTCCTGAGGTAGAACTAACCGCAGAACACGCGATTAGCACGGTGGAGGAATGGATGAGCGCGAGAGGCCTGGAGCTCGCTCATCATAAGACGGAGGTAGTTATCGTCAACAACCGCAAGTCGGCACAACATGCAGTTATCCATGTGGGAGAAGTCGCGATCACTTCACAGCGAAGTCTGAAGTCTCTCGGAGTCATTATAGACGACAAGCTGACCTTCGACAGCCATGTCGACTATACGTGCAAGAGAGCGTCGACTGCCGTTGCGGCACTATCGAGAATGATGTCCAACAGCTCAAAGGTGTGCGCCAGTAGACGTAGGTTACTGGCAGGCGTTGCCGTATCTATCAGGTACGGCGGCCCGTCATGGTCAAGAGCACTGAGGGTAACCAGTTACCTACAGAAACTGGAGAGCACCTACCGCGTGATGTGCCTCAGAGTGATATCTGCCTACCGCACGGTATCACACGATGAATCCTGCGTGATAGCGAGCATGATGCCAGTCGGGCTGGTCATTCGGGAAGATGAGGAGTGCTTTGAGCTACGTGGAAATAGGGGAGCCCGCGAGCGCACCAGGGTGACCTCGGTCGCCAGATGGCAGCGTGAGTGGGACAACTCCTCGAAAGGTAGGTGGACCCACCGGCTGATACCTAGCATATCGAGCTGGGTGGGAAGACCCCATGGGGAAGTTCACTTCCACCTGACACAATTCCTGTCAGGCCATGGCTGTTTCCGTCAGTACCTCCACAGGTTCGGACACGCGGAGGTCCCAGTCTGCCCGGACTGCCCAGGTGTAGATGAAACTGCCGAGCACATACTGTTCGTATGTCATCGGTTCGACGTCGAAAGAAGAGCAATGCTTGACGTCTGTGGCTGGGACACAACCCCGGATACCCTTATTCAGCGGATGTGTCAAACGGTGGAGAAGTGGAACGCAGTCTCGGCTGCTACCATCCAGATTGCCAGTAGGCTACAGGTAATCTGGCGAACCGAGCAACAGACGGCGGGCACGGCTAACTAGTGATTGGTTAGTTGGAGCGAAAAAGGCCAAGCGCAAAATAAGAGAGTGAATGGTCTGTTCATGCCGAGGTAGGTTGGCGCAGCGAATGGCAACCGCGTAAGGGGTAAACCCAGCCACCCCGAAGCAAGACAGAAGAGTGAGTGTATAGGCGTATAAGTGGACTGCCTCATGCCAAGACGGGAGGGTCGTAGCGTAGTATGTTGGAACTAAGCTATCGATGCCTCATGGCGTGGCAGAGGAGTGAAAGGGTGAGCATCCAAGTCAGTCTCACACTGCATGTTAAGGGTGAGCATAAAAGTCAGCCTCACAGGTTGGTGGAGGCTAGCACAAAAGTCAGCCTAGCAAGGAATGAAAAAGGTGAGCACAAAAGTCAGCCTCGCATGGTATGTCAGAAGTGGGGCCTAAGAAAAATGTCCCACATGGGATGCCAGAGGGAGTGACAAAGGTACAATAGAGTGGCACGATTGAGAGTGAATCAGGTGATAGGGTGAGCACCCAAGTCAGCCTCACATGGATGGGTAGGGCGAGCACAAAAGTAAGCCTAGCAAGGAATGAGTAAGGTGAGCACACAAGTCAGCCTCGCATGGAACGTAAAAGGTGAGCACAAAAGTCAGCCTCATGTGGGAGTGTTTGAGAGTGAATCAAAGTGTGATTGAGAGAGCACCCAAGTAAGCCTCATACAGGATGTATGATCGCGTGAGTGAGAGTGAATGAGCACATATAGTACAGCCATCCCCCCAGAAGTAATACCGAGAGGTAGTTCCTGGGAGGAATGATGGCGGAGCCCAATGGAGTTTAGTCGGTATTAATGGCTGGTCACCATTCGAGTCCGACACGCCCCCAGTGCACCCCGTGTGGTAGATTGGACCCTACCGTTAGCACGTGTACTGGGCTAGGACATAAAGGTCTTCTCCATTGTAAAAAAAAAAAAACACATACACACATACATACACACATACACACACATACAGACTTTTTCCGATCTCGACGAACTGAGTCGAATGGGATATGACACTCGGCCCTCCGGGCCGGGATTAGGTTGACGTTTTTCAGAGTGATTGCATAACCTTTCTATATGAGAAAGGCAAAAATGTGCAAAATCCAAAAAAGTGAATTTTCGTCAAATTTTTTTCGTGTTTGCATCAAATCTCGACGTTTTATGCACCTTGAATACATTTAGCATCAAAAATAAAAATTCTATTTTTAATTTTTCCTATAGTTTTTATGAGAAATTTCTGTGTGGCCGCACTCTGAAACCCGTAATTCCGGAACCAGAATTCCGATCGATCCAAAATTCAATAGCAGCCGATGGGAAGGTTGCACCTTTCATTTGAGACTAAGTTTGGGCAAATCGGTCCAGCCATCTCTGAGAAAAATGAGTGACATTATTTGACACATACGCACATACATACACACACACATACACACACACATACACACACACATACACACATACACACATACACACACACACATACAGACTTTTTCCGATCTCGACGAACTGAGTCGAATGGGATATGACACTCGGCCCGGAGGGCCGGGATTAGGTTGACGTTTTTCAGAGTGATTGCATAACCTTTCTATATGAGAAAGGCAAAAATGTGCAAAATCCAAAAAAGTGAATCTTCGTCAATTTTTTTTCGTGTTTGCATCAAATCACGACGTTTTATGCACCTTGAATACATTTAGCATCAAAAATAAAAATTCTATTTTTAATTTTTCCTATAGTTTTTATGAGAAATTTCTGTGTGGCCGCACTCTGAGACCCGTAATTCAGGAACCAGAATTCCGATCGATCCAAAATTCAATAGCAGCCGATGGGAAGGTTGCACCTTTCATTTGAGACTAAGTTTGGGCAAATCGGTCCAGCCATCTCTGAGAAAAATGAGTGACATTATTTGACACATACGCACATACATACACACACACATACACACACACATACACACACATACACACACATACATATACGCATACACACACACATACAGACTTTTTCCGATCTCGACGAACTGAGTCGAATGGGATGTGACACTCGGCCCTCCGGGCCGGGATTAGGTTGACGTTTTTCAGAGTGATTGCATAACCTTTCTATATGAGAAAAGCAAAAATGTGCAAAATCCAAAAAAGTGAATTTTCGTCAAATTTTTTTCGTGTTTGCATCAAATCTCGACGTTTTATGCACCTTGAATACATTTAGCATCAAAAATAAAAATTCTATTTTTAATTTTTCCTATAGTTTTTATGAGAAATTTCTGTGTGGCCGCACTCTGAAACCCGTAATTCCGGAACCAGAATTCCGATCGATCCAAAATTCAATAGCAGCCGATGGGAAGGTTGCACCTTTCATTTGAGACTAAGTTTGGGCAAATCGGTCCAGCCATCTCGGAGAAAAATGAGTGACATTATTTGACACATACGCACATACATACACACACACATACACACACACATACACACACATACACACACATACACACACATACATACACACATACACACACACATACAGACTTTTTCCGATCTCGACGAACTGAGTCGAATGGGATATGACACTCGGCCTGGAGGGCCGGGATTAGGTTGACGTTTTTCAGAGTGATTGCATAACCTTTCTATATGAGAAAGGCAAAAATGTGCAAAATCCAAAAAAGTGAATCTTCGTCAAATTTTTTTCGTGTTTGCATCAAATCACGACGTTTTATGCACCTTGAATACATTTAGCATCAAAAATAAAAATTCTATTTTTAATTTTTCCTATAGTTTTTATGAGAAATTTCTGTGTGGCCGCACTCTGAAACCCGTAATTCAGGAACCAGAATTCCGATCGATCCAAAATTCAATAGCAGCCGATGGGAAGGTTGCACCTTTCATTTGAGACTAAGTTTGGGCAAATCGGTCCAGCCATCTCTGAGAAAAATGAGTGACATTATTTGACACATACGCACATACATACACACACACATACACACACACATACACACACATACACACACATACACACATACATACACACATACACACACATACAGACTTTTTCCTATCTCGACGAACTGAGTCGAATGGGATATGACACTCGGCCCTCCGGGCCGGGATTAGGTTGACGTTTTTCAGAGTGATTGCATAACCTTTCTATATGAGAAAGGCAAAAATGTGCAAAATCCAAAAAAGTGAATTTTCGTCAAATTTTTTTCGTGTTTGCATCAAATCTCGACGTTTTATGCACCTTGAATACATTTAGCATCAAAAATAAAAATTCTATTTTTAATTTTTCCTATAGTTTTTATGAGAAATTTCTGTGTGGCCGCACTCTGAAACCCGTAATTCCGGAATCAGAATTCCGATCGATCCAAAATTCAATAGCAGCCGATGGGAAGGTTGCACCTTTCATTTGAGACTAAGTTTGGGCAAATCGGTCCAGCCATCTCTGAGAAAAATGAGTGACATTATTTGACACATACGCACATACATACACACACACATACACACACACATACCCACACATACACACACACACATACAGACTTTTTCCGATCTCGACGAACTGAGTCGAATGGGATATGACACTCGGCCCGGAGGGCCGGGATTAGGTTGACGTTTTTCAGAGTGATTGCATAACCTTTCTATATGAGAAAGGCAAAAACGTGCAAAATCCAAAAAAGTGAATCTTCGTCAATTTTTTTTCGTGTTTGCATCAAATCACGACGTTTTATGCACCTTGAATACATTTAGCATCAAAAATAAAAATTCTATTTTTAATTTTTCCTATAGTTTTTATGAGAAATTTCTGTGTGGCCGCACTCTGAGACCCGTAATTCAGGAACCAGAATTCCGATCGATCCAAAATTCAATAGCAGCCGATGGGAAGGTTGCACCTTTCATTTGAGACTAAGTTTGGGCAAATCGGTCCAGCCATCTCTGAGAAAAATGAGTGACATTATTTGACACATACGCACATACATACACACACACATACACACACACATACACACACATACACACACATACATACACGCATACACACACACACATACAGACTTTTTCCGATCTCGACGAACTGAGTCGAATGGGATGTGACACTCGGCCCTCCGGGCCGGGATTAGGTTGACGTTTTTCAGAGTGATTGCATAACCTTTCTATATGAGAAAGGCAAAAATGTGCAAAATCCAAAAAAGTGAATCTTCGTCAAATTTTTTTCGTGTTTGCATCAAATCTCGACGTTTTATGCACCTTGAATACATTTAGCATCAAAAATAAAAATTCTATTTTTAATTTTTCCTATAGTTTTTATGAGAAATTTCTGTGTGGCCGCACTCTAAAACCCGTAATTCCGGAACCAGAATTCCGATCGATCCAAAATTCAATAGCAGCCGATGGGAAGGTTGCACCTTTCATTTGAGACTAAGTTTGGGCAAATCGGTCCAGCCATCTCGGAGAAAAATGAGTGACATTATTTGACACATACGCACATACATACACACACACATACACACACACATACACACACATACACACACATACACACACATACACACACATACACACACATACATACACACACACACACATACAGACTTTTTCCGATCTCGACGAACTGAGTCGAATGGGATATGACACTCGGCCTGGAGGGCCGGGATTAGGTTGACGTTTTTCAGAGTGATTGCATAACCTTTCTATATGAGAAAGGCAAAAATGTGCAAAATCCAAAAAAGTGAATCTTCGTCAAATTTTTTTCGTGTTTGCATCAAATCACGACGTTTTATGCACCTTGAATACATTTAGCATCAAAAATAAAAATTCTATTTTTAATTTTTCCTATAGTTTTTATGAGAAATTTCTGTGTGGCCGCACTCTGAGACCCGTAATTCAGGAACCAGAATTCCGATCGATCCAAAATTCAATAGCAGCCGATGGGAAGGTTGCACCTTTCATTTGAGACTAAGTTTGGGCAAATCGGTCCAGCTATCTCTGAGAAAAATGAGTGACATTATTTGACACATACGCACATACATACACACACACATACACACACACATACACACACATACACACACATACATACACGCATACACACACACATACAGACTTTTTCCGATCTCGACGAACTGAGTCGAATGGGATGTGACACTCGGCCCTCCGGGCCGGGATTAGGTTGACGTTTTTCAGAGTGATTGCATAACCTTTCTATATGAGAAAGGCAAAAATGTGCAAAATCCAAAAAAGTGAATCTTCGTCAAATTTTTTTCGTGTTTGCATCAAATCTCGACGTTTTATGCACCTTGAATACATTTAGCATCAAAAATAAAAATTCTATTTTTAATTTTTCCTATAGTTTTTATGAAAAATTTCTGTGTGGCCGCACTCTGAAACCCGTAATTCCGGAACCAGAATTCCGATCGATCCAAAATTCAATAGCAGCCGATGGGAAGGTTGCACCTTTCATTTGAGACTAAGTTTGGGCAAATCGGTCCAGCCATCTCGGAGAAAAATGAGTGACATTATTTGACACATACGCACATACATACACACACACATACACACACACATACACACACATACACACACATACACACACATACACACACATACACACACATACATACACACACACACACACACACACACATACAGACTTTTTTCGATCTCGACGAACTGAGTCGAATGGGATATGACACTCGGCCTGGAGGGCCGGGATTAGGTTGACGTTTTTCAGAGTGATTGCATAACCTTTCTATATGAGAAAGGCAAAAATGTGCAAAATCCAAAAAAGTGAATCTTCGTAAAATTTTTTTCGTGTTTGCATCAAATCACGACGTTTTATGCACCTTGAATACATTTAGCATCAAAAATAAAAATTCTATTTTTAATTTTTCCTATAGTTTTTATGAGAAATTTCTGTGTGGCCGCACTCTGAAACCCGTAATTCAGGAACCAGAATTCCGATCGATCCAAAATTCAATAGCAGCCGATGGGAAGGTTGCACCTTTCATTTGAGACTAAGTTTGGGCAAATCGGTCCAGCCATCTCTGAGAAAAATGAGTGACATTATTTGACACATACGCACATACATACACACACACATACACACACACATACACACACATACACACACATACACACATACATACACACATACACACACATACAGACTTTTTCCGATCTCGACGAACTGAGTCGAATGGGATATGACACTCGGCCCTCCGGGCCGGGATTAGGTTGCCGTTTTTCAGAGTGATTGCATAACCTTTCTATATGAGAAAGGCAAAAATGTGCAAAATCCAAAAAAGTGAATTTTCGTCAAATTTTTTTCGTGTTTGCATCAAATCTCGACGTTTTATGCACCTTGAATACATTTAGCATCAAAAATAAAAATTCTATTTTTAATTTTTCCTATAGTTTTTATGAGAAATTTCTGTGTGGCCGCACTCTGAAACCCGTAATTCCGGAACCAGAATTCCGATCGATCCAAAATTCAATAGCAGCCGATGGGAAGGTTGCACCTTTCATTTGAGACTAAGTTTGGGCAAATCGGTCCAGCCATCTCTGAGAAAAATGAGTGACATTATTTGACACATACGCACATACATACACACACACATACACACACACATACACACACACATACAGACTTTTTCCGATCTCGACGAACTGAGTCGAATGGGATATGACACTCGGCCCTCCGGGCCGGGATTAGGTTGACGTTTTTCAGAGTGATTGCATAACCTTTCTATATGAGAAAGGCAAAATTGTGCAAAATCCAAAAAAGTGAATCTTCGTCAAATTTTTTTCGTGTTTGCATCAAATCTCGACGTTTTATGCACCTTGAATACATTTAGCATCAAAAATAAAAATTCTATTTTTAATTTTTCCTATAGTTTTTATGAGAAATTTCTGTGTGGCCGCACTCTGAAACCCGTAATTCCGGAACCAGAATTCCGATCGATCCAAAATTCAATAGCAGCCGATGGGAAGGTTGCACCTTTCATTTGAGACTAAGTTTGGGCAAATCGGTCCAGCCATCTCTGAGAAAAATGAGTGACATTATTTGACACATACGCACATACATACACACACACATACACACACATACACACACATACATACACGCATACACACACACACATACAGACTTTTTCCGATCTCGACGAACTGAGTCGAATGGGATGTGACACTCGGCCCTCCGGGCCGGGATTAGGTTGACGTTTTTCAGAGTGATTGCATAACCTTTCTATATGAGAAAGGCAAAAATGTGCAAAATCCAAAAAAGTGAATCTTCGTCAATTTTTTTTTCGTGTTTGCATCAAATCACGACGTTTTATGCACCTTGAATACATTTAGCATCAAAAATAAAAATTCTATTTTTAATTTTTCCTATAGTTTTTATGAGAAATTTCTGTGTGGCCGCACTCTGAGACCCGTAATTCAGGAACCAGAATTCCGATCGATCCAAAATTCAATAGCAGCCGATGGGAAGGTTGCACCTTTCATTTGAGACTAAGTTTGGGCAAATCGGTCCAGCCATCTCTGAGAAAAATGAGTGACATTATTTGACACATACGCACATACATACACACACACATACACACACACATACACACACATACATACACGCATACACACACATACAGACTTTTTCCGATCTCGACGAACTGAGTCGAATGGGATGTGACACTCGGCCCTCCGGGCCGGGATTAGGTTGACGTTTTTCAGAGTGATTGCATAACCTTTCTATATGAGAAAGGCAAAAATGTGCAAAATCCAAAAAAGTGAATCTTCGTCAAATTTTTTTCGTGTTTGCATCAAATCTCGACGTTTTATGCACCTTGAATACATTTAGCATCAAAAATAAAAATTCTATTTTTAATTTTTCCTATAGTTTTTATGAGAAATTTCTGTGCGGCCGCACTCTGAAACCCGTAATTCCGGAACCAGAATTCCGATCGATCCAAAATTCAATAGCAGCCGATGGGAAGGTTGCACCTTTCATTTGAGACTAAGTTTGGGCAAATCGGTCCAGCCATCTCTGAGAAAAATGAGTGACATTATTTTACACATACGCACATACATACACACACACATACACACACACATACACACACATACACACACACATACACACACATACAGACTTTTTCCGATCTCGACGAACTGAGTCGAATGGGATATGACACTCGGCCCTCCGGGCCGGGATTAGGTTGACGTTTTTCAGAGTGATTGCATAACCTTTCTATATGAGAAAGGCAAAAATGTTCAAAATCCAAAAAAGTGAATCTTCGTCAAATTTTTTTCGTGTTTGCATCAAATCTCGACGTTTTATGCACCTTGAATACATTTAGCATCAAAAATAAAAATTCTATTTTTAATTTTTCCTATAGTTTTTATGAGAAATTTCTGTGTGGCCGCACTCTGAAACCCGTAATTCCGGAACCAGAATTCCGATCGATCCAAAATTCAATAGCAGCCGATGGGAAGGTTGCACCTTTCATTTGAGACTAAGTTTGGGCAAATCGGTCCAGCCATCTCTGAGAAAAATGAGTGACATTATTTGACACATACGCACATACATACACACACACATACACACACATACACACACATATACACACACATACATACACACATACACACACACATACAGACTTTTTCCGATCTCGACGAACTGAGTCGAATGGGATATGACACTCGGCCCGGAGGGCCGGGATTAGGTTGACGTTTTTCAGAGTGATTGCATAACCTTTCTATATGAGAAAGGCAAAAATGTGCAAAATCCAAAAAAGTGAATCTTCGTCAAATTTTTTTCGTGTTTGCATCAAATCTCGACGTTTTATGCACCTTGAATACATTTAGCATCAAAAATAAAAATTCTATTTTTAATTTTTCCTATAGTTTTTATGAGAAATTTCTGTGTGGCCGCACTCTGAAACCCGTAATTCCGGAACCAGAATTCCGATCGATCCAAAATTCAATAGCAGCCGATGGGAAGGTTGCACCTTTCATTTGAGACTAAGTTTGGGCAAATCGGTCCAGCCATCTCTGAGAAAAATGAGTGACATTATTTGACACATACGCACATACATACACACACATACACACACACATACACACACACATACACACACATACACACACATACATACACACATACACACACATACAGACTTTTTCCGATCTCGACGAACTGAGTCGAATAGGATATGACACTCGGCCCTCCGGGCCGGGATTAGGTTGACGTTTTTCAGAGTGATTGCATAACCTTTCTATATGAGAGAGGCAAAAATGTGCAAAATCCAAAAAAGTGAATCTTCGTCAAATTTTTTTCGTGTTTGCATCAAATCTCGACGTTTTATGCACCTTGAATACATTTAGCATCAAAAATAAAAATTCTATTTTTAATTTTTCCTATAGTTTTTATGAGAAATTTCTGTGTGGCCGCACTCTGAAACCCGTAATTCAGGAACCAGAATTCCGATCGATCCAAAATTCAATAGTAGCCGATGGGAAGGTTGCACCTTTCATTTGAGACTAAGTTTGGGCAAATCGGTCCAGCCATCTCTGAGAAAAATGAGTGACATTATTTGACACATACACACATACATACACACATACACACACATACAGACTTTTTCCGATCTCGACGAACTGAGTCGAATGGTATATGACACTCGGCCCTCCGGGCCGGGATTAGGTTGACGTATTTCAGAGTGATTGGAATTTGAATATGTGTAGTTCAATTAATTAATCGTATTTATACCTTCACTTTTCGCGGGAGTTCAACAGCAGTCTTCTCTTATGTTAAACAAATTTAATGCACTATTTCAAATTCCATTATTATTATAATTTGAAAATAATCGACCACTGAGTTGTGATGACATTGTCTTCAGCAAGCGACATACGTTGCACTGGACCTGATTTCTTCGTCCGGCTCGTTATTAGAATTAGGACTAGCGGGGTAGTAGGCGTTGTGAAATAAATCTTTGTGATGAATAAATTGTTTGTGTTTATTTATTTATTTATTTTTTCTATCATACTAACCGGTACATTGTGTCACTACTACCCACGTTACCTTTTTGACTGAATGCGGAATGAAATCTTACTCGAGTGCTCGATTTTACCAGTACTCGATCTGCTCGATTAGCATTGGTCGTAATAAAACAAAATAATTGTGTTGTTAAAACAAAAGTTAAAATATCTCATTTTAGAAATTTTTTGTTAAGAGCATTTCGATTTAAAATGGCGTTTAGAATCATATTCAAAAAGAAAAACCTGTTTTAATCCACCTAGCGGTGCAATTGTGCCTTTCTCATTTCTCTAAACTATGGCACGGAGGCTTTTTATGTTCAACATAATTGTGGAAATGTCCATTAGATTCTTAGTACACTTTGCACTTATACACAATGGCATGCCAGCCACGAACTTGATGAGCTACGTGTCGACGGTGAAACACTTGAAACAAAAAAATATCATACTCCATTAGCCTAATCAGCATTAGATCAATGTTATCCGCTTGCTAACTCATTTTGTCATGCGGGGATGGGTATGTGAGGAGGGCGAAAGTCCCATGAACGAACGACTCCCCAGCTTAAATTGGTATGCTTTGTAATATAGTGGTGGTTTAAAGATAATGGGGTTGAAAGGGAGGGGTATGAGGTGGTGGTCTGAGGGGTGATTTAAGGAGATTTTTAAAGGAGGGGAGTGAACAGTAGAGGGGGGTGTAACCCCTCTCCGTAAACCATCAACTACGCCCCTGTTAAAATCCAGAAACCTTATGCGAGTCGAAAAAAAAATTGTGGGATTAGGTTGACGTTTTTCAGAGTGATTGCATAACCTTTCTATATGAGAAAGGCAAAAATGTGCAAAATCCAAAAAAGTGAATCTTCGTCAATTTTTTTTCGTGTTTGCATCAAATCTCGACGTTTTATGCACCTTGAATACATTTAGCATCAAAAATAAAAATTCTATTTTTAATTTTTCCTATAGTTTTTATGAGAAATTTCTGTGTGGCCGCACTCTGAAACCCGTAATTCCGGAACCAGAATTCCGATCGATCCAAAATTCAATAGCAGCCGATGGGAAGGTTGCACCTTTCATTTGAGACTAAGTTTGGGCAAATCGGTTCAGCCATCTCTGAGAAAAATGAGTGACATTATTTGACACATACGCACATACATACACACACACATACACACACATACACACACATACATACACACATACACACACACATACAGACTTTTTCCGATCTCGACGAACTGAGTCGAATGGGATATGACACTCGGCCCGGAGGGCCGGGATTAGGTTGACGTTTTTCAGAGTGATTGCATAACCTTTCTATATGAGAAAGGCAAAAATGTGCAAAATCCAAAAAAGTGAATCTTCGTCAAAGTTTTTTCGTGTTTGCATCAAATCTCGACGTTTTATGCACCTTGAATACATTTAGCATCAAAAATAAAAATTCTATTTTTAATTTTTCCTATAGTTTTTATGAGAAATTTCTGTGTGGCCGCACTCTGAAACCCGTAATTCCGGAACCAGAATTCCGATCGATCCAAAATTCAATAGCAGCCGATGGGAAGGTTGCACCTTTCATTTGAGACTAAGTTTGGGCAAATCGGTCCAGCCATCTCTGAGAAAAATGAGTGACATTATTTGACACATACGCACATACATACACACACACATACACACACATACACACACATACACACACACATACACACACATACATACACACATACACACACATACAGACTTTTTCCGATCTCGACGAACTGAGTCGAATGGGATATGACACTCGGCCCTCCGGGCCGGGATTAGGTTGACGTTTTTCAGAGTGATTGCATAACCTTTCTATATGAGAAAGGCAAAAATGTGCAAAATCCAAAAAAGTGAATCTTCGTCAATTTTTTTCGTGTTTGCATCAAATCTCGACGTTTTATGCACCTTGAATACATTTAGCATCAAAAATTAAAATTCTATTTTTAATTTTTCCTATAGTTTTTATGAGAAATTTCTGTGTGGCCGCACTCTGAAACCCGTAATTCAGGAACCAGAATTCCGATCGATCCAAAATTCAATAGCAGCCGATGGGA
This sequence comes from Topomyia yanbarensis, assembly GCF_030247195.1. NCBI lineage: Eukaryota > Metazoa > Arthropoda > Insecta > Diptera > Culicidae > Topomyia > Topomyia yanbarensis. The sequence continues at coordinate 284,696,069 of NC_080671.1, forward strand.
AGGTTGCACCTTTCATTTGAGACTAAGTTTGGGCAAATCGGTCCAGCCATCTCTGAGAAAAATGAGTGACATTATTTGGCACATACGCATATACATACACACACATACACACACATACACACACATACACACACACATACACACACATACACACACATACATACACACATACACACACATACAGACTTTTTCCGATCTCGACGAACTGAGTCGAATGGGATATGACACTCGGCCTGGAGGGCCGGGATTAGGTTGACGTTTTTCAGAGTGATTGCATAACCTTTCTATATGAGAAAGGCAAAAATGTGCAAAATCCAAAAAAGTGAATCTTCGTCAATTTTTTTTCGTGTTTGCATCAAATCTCGACGTTTTATGCACCTTGAATACATTTAGCATCAAAAATAAAAATTCTATTTTTAATTTTTCCTATAGTTTTTATGAGAAATTTCTGTGTGGCCGCACTCTGAAACCCGTAATTCCGGAACCAGAATTCCGATCGATCCAAAATTCAATAGCAGCCGATGGGAAGGTTGCACCTTTCATTTGAGACTAAGTTTGGGCAAATCGGTCCAGCCATCTCTGAGAAAAATGAGTGACATTATTTGACACATACGCACATACATACACACACACATACACACACATACACACACACACACATACACACATACATACACACATACACACACACATACAGACTTTTTCCGATCTCGACGAACTGAGTCGAATGGGATATGACACTCGGCCCTCCGGGCCGGGATTAGGTTGACGTTTTTCAGAGTGATTGCATAACCTTTCTATATGAGAAAGGCAAAAAATGTATTTTTGACTGCAAATAGTAAGAATTATAAAAAACCTGTTTTAATCCACCTAGCGGTGCAATTGTGCCTTTCTCATTTCTCTAAACTATGGCACGGAGGCTTTTTATGTTCAACACAATTGTGGAAATGACCATTACATTCTTAGTACACTTTGCACTTATACACAATGGCATGCCAGCCACGAACTTGATGAGCTACGTGTCGACGGTGAAACACTTGAAACAAAAAAATATCATACTCCATTAGCCTAATCAGCATTAGATCAATGTTATCTGCTTGCTAACTCATTTTGTCATGCGGGGATGGGTATGTGAGGAGGGCGAAAATCCCATGAACGAACGACTCCCCAGCTTAAATTGGTATGCTTTGTGATATAGTGGTGCTTTAAAGATGATGGGGTTGAAAGGGAGGGGTATGAGGTGGTGGTCTGAGGGGTGATTTAAGGAGATTTTTAAAGGAGGGGAGTGAACAGTAGAGGGGGGTGTAACCCCTCTCCGTAAACCATCAACTACACCCCTGTTAAAATCCAGGCCGGGATTAGGTTGACGTTTTTCAGAGTGATTGCATAACCTTTCTATATGAGAAAGGCAAAAATGTGCAAAATCCAAAAAAGTGAATCTTCGTCAATTTTTTTTCGTGTTTGCATCAAATCTCGACGTTTTATGCACCTTGAATACATTTAGCATCAAAAATAAAAATTCTATTTTTAATTTTTCCTATAGTTTTTATGAGAAATTTCTGTGTGGCCGCACTCTGAAACCCGTAATTCCGGAACCAGAATTCCGATCGATCCAAAATTCAATAGCAGCCGATGGGAAGGTTGCACCTTTCATTTGAGACTAAGTTTGGGCAAATCGGTCCAGCCATCTCTGAGAAAAATGAGTGACATTATTTGACACATACGCACATACATACACACACACATACACACACACACACATACACACACATACACACATACACACACATACACACACACATACAGACTTTTTCCGATCTCGACGAACTGAGTCGAATGGGATATGACACTCGGCCCTCCGGGCCGGGATTAGGTTGCCGTTTTTCAGAGTGATTGCATAACCTTTCTATATGAGAAAGGCAAAAATGTGCAAAATCCAAAAAAGTGAATCTTCGTCAATTTTTTTTCGCGTTTGCATCAAATCTCGACGTTTTATGCACCTTGAATACATTTAGCATCAAAAATAAAAATTCTATTTTTAATTTTTCCTATAGTTTTTATGAGAAATTTCTGTGTGGCCGCACTCTGAAACCCGTAATTCCGGAACCAGAATTCCGATCGATCCAAAATTCAATAGCAGCCGATGGGAAGGTTGCACCTTTCATTTGAGACTAAGTTTGGGCAAATCGGTCCAGCCATCTCTGAGAAAAATGAGTGACATTATTTGACACATACGCACATACATACACACACACATACACACACACATACACACACATACACACATACATACACACATACACACACACATACAGACTTTTTCCGATCTCGACGAACTGAGTCGAATGGGATATGACACTCGGCCCTCCGGGCCGGGATTAGGTTGCCGTTTTTCAGAGTGATTGCATAACCTTTCTATATGAGAAAGGCAAAAATGTGCAAAATCCAAAAAAGTGAATCTTCGTCAAATTTTTTTCGTGTTTGCATAAAATCTCGACGTTTTATGCACCTTGAATACATTTAGCATCAAAAATAAAAATTCTATTTTTAATTTTTCCTATAGTTTTTATGAGAAATTTCTGTGTGGCCGCACTCTGAAACCCGTAATTCCGGAACCAGAATTCCGATCGATCCAAAATTCAATAGCAGCCGATGGGAAGGTTGAACCTTTCATTTGAGACTAAGTTTGGGCAAATCGGTATAGCCATCTCTGAGAAAAATGAGTGACATTATTTGACACATACGCACTTACATACACACACACACATACACACACATACACATACACACACACATACACACACACATACAGACTTTTTCCGATCTCGACGAACTGAGTCGAATGGGATATGACACTCGGCCCGGAGGGCCGGGATTAGGTTGACGTTTTTCAGAGTGATTGCATAACCTTTCTATATGAGAAAGGCAAAAATGTGCAAAATCCAAAAAAGTGAATCTTCGTCAAATTTTTTTCGTGTTTGCATCAAATCTCGACGTTTTATGCACCTTGAATACATTTAGCATCAAAAATAAAAATTCTATTTTTAATTTTTCCTATAGTTTTTATGAGAAATTTCTGTGTGGCCGCACTCTGAAACCCGTAATTCCGGAACCAGAATTCCGATCGATCCAAAATTCAATAGCAGCCGATGGGAAGGTTGCACCTTTCATTTGAGACTAAGTTTGGGCAAATCGGTCCAGCCATCTCTGAGAAAAATGAGTGACATTATTTGACACATACACACATACATACACACATACACACACATACAGACTTTTTCCGATCTCGACGAACTGAGTCGAATGGGATATGACACTCGGCCCTCCGGGCCGCGATTAGGTTGACGTTTTTCAGAGTGATTGCATAACCTTTCTATATGAGAAAGGCAAAAAATCGATGGCCTTGGCGAACAGCGAGACGATTCGGATCCGTTTCTCACAACCTGTTACTGTTACTTATTGGAAATTTGAATATGTGTAGTTCAATTAATTAATCGAATTTATACCTTCACTTTTCGCGGGAGTTCAACAAGTCTTCTCTTATGTTAAACAAATTTAATGCACTATTTCAAATTCCATTATTATTATAATTTGAAAATAATCGACCACTGAGTTGTGATGACATTGTCTTCAGCAAGCGACATACGTTGCACTGGACCTGATTTCTTCGTCCGGCTCGTTATTAGAATAAGGACTACCGGGGTAGTAGGCGTTGTGAAATAAATCTTTGTGATGAATAAATTGTTTATGTTTATTTATTTATTTATTTTTTCTATCATACTAACCGGTACATTGTGTCACTACTACCCACGTTACCTTTTTGACTGAATGCGGAATGAAATCTTACTCGAGTGCTCGATTTTACCAGTGCTCGATCTGCTCGATTAGCATTGGTCGTAATAAAACAAAATAATTGTGTTGTTAAAACAAAAGTTAAAATATCTCATTTTAGAAATTTTTTGTTAAGAGCATTTCGATTTAAAATGGCGTTTAGAATCATATTCAAAAAGAAAAAAATTGTATTTTTGACTGCAAATAGTAAGAATTATAAAAAACCTGTTTTAATCCACCTAGCGGTGCAATTGTGCCTTTCTCATTTCTCTAAACTATGGCACGGAGGCTTTTTATGTTCAACATAATTGTGGAAATGTCCATTACATTCTTAGTACACTTTGCACTTATACACAATGGCATGCCAGCCACGAACTTGATGAGCTACGTGTCGACGGTGAAACACTTGAAACAAAAAAATATCATACTCCATTAGCCTAATCAGCATTAGATCAATGTTATCTGCTTGCTAACTCATTTTGTCATGCGGGGATGGGTATGTGAGGAGGGCGAAAGTCCCATGAACGAAAGACTCCCCAGCTTAAATTGGTATGCTTTGTGATATAGTGGTGCTTTAAAGATGATGGGGTTGAAAGGGAGGGGTATGAGGTGGTGGTCTGAGGGGTGATTTAAGGAGATTTTTAAAGGAGGGGAGTGAACAGTAGAGGGGGAGTGTAACCCCTCTCCGTAAACCATCAACTACACCCCTGTTAAAATCCAGGCCGGGATTAGGTTGACGTTTTTCAGAGTGATTGCATAACCTTTCTATATGAGAAAGGCAAAATTGTGCAAAATCCAAAAAAGTGAATCTTCGTCAAATTTTTTTCGTGTTTGCATCAAATCTCGACGTTTTATGCACCTTGAATACATTTAGCATCAAAAATAAAAATTCTATTTTTAATTTTTCCTATAGTTTTTATGAGAAATTTCTGTGTGGCCGCACTCTGAAACCCGTAATTCCGGAACCAGAATTCCGATCGATCCAAAATTCAATAGCAGCCGATGGGAAGGTTGCACCTTTCATTTGAGACTAAGTTTGGGCAAATCGGTATAGCCATCTCTGAGAAAAATGAGTGACATTATTTGACACATACGCACATACATACACACACATACACACACACATACACACACATACACACACACATACAGACTTTTTCCGATCTCGACGAACTGAGCCGAATGGGATATGACACTCGGCCCTCCGGGCCGGGATTAGGTTGCCGTTTTTCAGAGTGATTGCATAACCTTTCTATATGAGAAAGGCAAAAATGTGCAAAATCCAAAAAAATGAATCTTCGTCAAATTTTTTTCGTGTTTGCATCAAATCTCGACGTTGTATGCACCTTGAATACATTTAGCATCAAAAATAAAAATTCTATTTTTAATTTTTCCTATAGTTTTTATGAGAAATTTCTGTGTGGCCGCACTCTGAAACCCGTAATTCCGGAACCAGAATTCCGATCGATCCAAAATTCAATAGCAGCCGATGGGAAGGTTGCACCTTTTATTTGAGACTAAGTTTGGGCAAATCGGTCCAGCCATCTCTGAGAAAAATGAGTGACATTATTTGACACATACGCACATACATACACACACACATACACACACATACACACACATACACACATACAGACTTTTTCCGATCTCGACGAACTGAGTCGAATGGGATATGACACTCGGCCCTCCGGGCCGGGATTAGGTTGACCAATCTCAAAATTCCAAAAAAGTGAATCTTCGTCAAATTTTTTTCGTGTTTGCATCAAATCACGACGTTTTATGCACCTTGAATACATTTAGCATCAAAAATAAAATTTCTATTTTTAATTTTTCCTATAGTTTTTATGAGAAATTTCTGTGTGGCCGCACGCTGAAACCCGTAATTCAGGAACCAGAATTCCGATCGATCCAAAATTCAATAGCAGCCGATGGGAAGGTTGCACCTTTCATTTGAGACTAAGTTTGGGCAAATCGGTCCAGCCATCTCTGAGAAAAATGAGTGACATTATTTGACACATACGCACATACATACACACACACATACACACACATACACACACATACACACATACATACACACATACATACACACATACACACACACATACAGACTTTTTCCGATCTCGACGAACTGAGCCGAATGGGATATGACACTCGGCCCTCCGGGCCGGGATTAGGTTGCCGTTTTTCAGAGTGATTGCATAACCTTTCTATATGAGAAAGGCAAAAATGTGCAAAATCCAAAAAAATGAATCTTCGTCAAATTTTTTTCGTGTTTGCATCAAATCTCGACGTTGTATGCACCTTGAATACATTTAGCATCAAAAATAAAAATTCTATTTTTAATTTTTCCTATAGTTTTTATGAGAAATTTCTGTGTGGCCGCACTCTGAAACCCGTAATTCCGGAACCAGAATTCCGATCGATCCAAAATTCAATAGCAGCCGATGGGAAGGTTGCACCTTTTATTTGAGACTAAGTTTGGGCAAATCGGTCCAGCCATCTCTGAGAAAAATGAGTGACATTATTTGACACATACGCACATACATACACACACACATACACACACATACACACACATACAGACTTTTTCCGATCTCGACGAACTGAGTCGAATGGGATATGACACTCGGCCCTCCGGGCCGGGATTAGGTTGACCAATCTTAAAATTCCAAAAAAGTGAATCTTCGTCAAATTTTTTTCGTGTTTGCATCAAATCACGACGTTTTATGCACCTTGAATACATTTAGCATCAAAAATAAAATTTCTATTTTTAATTTTTCCTATAGTTTTTATGAGAAATTTCTGTGTGGCCGCACGCTGAAACCCGTAATTCAGGAACCAGAATTCCGATCGATCCAAAATTCAATAGCAGCCGATGGGAAGGTTGCACCTTTCATTTGAGACTAAGTTTGGGCAAATCGGTCCAGCCATCTCTGAGAAAAATGAGTGACATTATTTGACACATACGCACATACATACACACACACATACATACACACACATACACACATACATACACACATACATACACACATACACACACACATACAGACTTTTTCCGATCTCGACGAACTGAGTCGAATGGGATATGACACTCGGCCCTCCGGGCCGGGATTAGTTTGCGTTTTTCAGAGTGATTGCATAACCCTTCTATATGAGAAAGGCAAAAATGTGCAAAATCCAAAAAAGTGAATCTTCGTCAAATTTTTTTCGTGTTTGCATCAAATCTCGACGTTTTATGCACCTTGAATACATTTAGCATCAAAAATAAAATTCTATTTTTTAATTTTTCCTATAGTTTTTATGAGAAATTTCTGTGTGGCCGCACTCTGAAACCCGTAATTCCGGAACCAGAATTCCGATCGATCCAAAATTCAATAGCAGCCGATGGGAAGGTTGCACCTTTCATTTGAGACTAAGTTTGGGCAAATCGGTCCAGCCATCTCTGAGAAAAATGAGTGACATTATTTGACACATACGCACATACATACACACACATACACACACATACACACACATACACACACATACACACACATACACACACATACACACACATACATACACACATACACACACACATACAGACTTTTTCCGATCTCGACGAACTGAGTCGAATGGGATACGACACTCGGCCCTCCGGGCCGGGATTAGGTTGCCGTTTTTCAGAGTGATTGCATAACCTTTCTATATGAGAAAGGCAAAAATGTGCAAAATCCAAAAAAGTGAATCTTCGTCAAATTTTTTTCGTGTTTGCATCAAATCTCGACGTTTTATGCACCTTGAATACATTTAGTATCAAAAATAAAAATTCTATTTTTAATTTTTCCTATAGTTTTTATGAGAAATTTCTGTGTGGCCGCACTCTGAAACCCGTAATTCCGGAACCAGAATTCCGATCGATCCAAAATTCAATAGTAGCCGATGGGAAGGTTGCACCTTTCATTTGAGACTAAGTTTGGGCAAATCGGTCTAGCCATCTCTGAGAAAAATGAGTGACATTATTTGACACATACGCACATACATACACACACACACACATACACACACATACACACACATACACACACATACATACACACATACACACACACATACAGACTTTTTCCGATTTCGACGAACTGAGTCGAATGGGATATGACACTCGGCCCTTCGGGCCGGGATTAGGTTGACGTTTTTTAGAGTAATTGCATAACCTTTCTATATGAGAAAGGCAAAAATGTGCAAAATCCAAAAAAGTGAATCTTCGTCAAATTTTTTTCGTGTTTGCATCAAATCTCGACGTTTTATGCACCTTGAATACATTTAGCATCAAAAATAAAAATTCTATTTTTAATTTTTCCTATAGTTTTTATGAGAAATTTCTGTGTGGCCGCACTCTGAAACCCGTCATTCTGGAACCAGAATTCCGATCGATCCAAAATTCAATAGCAGCCGATGGGAAGGTTGCACCTTTCATTTGAGACTAAGTTTGGGCAAATCGGTCCAGCCATCTCTGAGAAAAATGAGTGACATTATTTGACACATACGCACATACATACATACACACACACACATACACACACACATACACACACATACACACACATACACACACACATACAGACTTTTTCCGATCTCGACGAACTGAGTCGAATGGGATATGACACTCGGCCCTCCGGGCCGGGATTAGGTTGACGTTTTTCAGAGTGATTGCATAACCTTTCTATATGAGAAAGGCAAAAAATGTCAAAACTTGTTGTTAGGAATACTTTTTTATTGAAAGCTTCTCCATGATCCAAATACACTAAAAAGGTTGCTTTTACGTCTTTAAAACGATAAACATTAAATTTTTGACATTTTTTGATGGGGCAACGCGAATAACTTTTAAAAAGAGCATAATTACACGAATTAATTATTTTTGAAGTAGCAAAATTGCTTTGGAGCTTAGAATTATATTCTGTAATAAAATTACAATTTTGTAAGTCAATTAGCATGAAATTTAAAAACATGTACGAAGTTATTGTTAGAAAAACTTTTTTACCGATTTTTTCTCCATAATGCAATCACAATCAAAATGTTTCTTTTCTCTTTAGGTTTTTGGTAACAAAATATAAAAATTTAAAAAAATGGGTTTTTTTCGCAATTTAAATTTTTATCATAAATTTTTGTTTTTTTTGAAAAATGGCACAACATTTTTTTCAGTGCATATTTTTTTCAGACAGAAGTATTCATTCCCTGTAACTTGTTCTCAGATAGTTTTGCTGTATAAAATACAGTAATCGAACAAAAATTTTTGAAATTCATACACGTAGAAACGTTTACGCCCTTTTGAAAAATTACTCTTGTATCAAAATATTCCAATTGCCAGAGAATATCATGGAGATTCATACAGCGAACACACCTGCAAAGTTTCGTTCGAATCGACGATGGTCATATTTTGCGGTCGGCCGGTTTCTCATGGAATCCCTCCGGTGCGTTAAACATTCTGTTCCTGCAACACCAAAATCGCCACCGTGTCACAACGTCCAAGGTCATAAAATCAGAAAGAAACAGCCGAGATCTTATGAAAAAATATATTGATCTTGAGATGTTATGACACAGATGTATTGCGTATAAAGTCTGTGATGATGAGTTTCAATCAGTTTCGGATTTATTAATGTTCTTAACTAGAGCTTCCATTTCCCGACGGTTTTCAGCTTCCCGGGATTCGGGAAATAAATAATAAATTTCCCGGGAAATCCCGGGATCCCGGGAATACAGAAGAAAAATAAAAAGGTGAATGTTTCTCTTGAAAATAAAAGAATAAATTGAAAAGTTTTCAAACCCGTTTGATTGCATGTGAGTAAAGCCATGTCAAGTGATCCTCGAATTTTTCGCAAAATCACCGATCTTCATGAGGTATAATTTATTGTATAGGGATTATGGTGATTAGCTTTTGGTATAAATATTTCGTTACAATTCCTTTTTTTCTTTAAGATATTAACCCTTAAACTTTATTGCATGATAAAATTGAAAATTTTGTATCTCAAAAACTACTGAAGATAATTCAATGAATTTTTGCACACTTATGGAATGATATTTGCACTATCTTATAAAAATGTTTTTGGTTTATAATTGTGTAAATAACGGTACTTTGCATCTATTTAAAGTTTTCAGTTGTATTTCTTCTTGTGTTCTTCACGCTAAAAATTTTCAAAACTTATGTCAAATTATGCGAAAATCTTTTACCTTCAATAATCTGTATTTATAATTTTTCATTTTTGTTCCTATCGAGAGTTATAGAGGATTTTGTAACAGTGCGCTGTTTCAACGCATGGCTCATTTTGATGCAACCCGCGAGAACGTACCTATTGGCAATGTCGCACGTCGCAACGTCCTAATGCGCATCGCTTTGAAGGAGCGTATCTCATGTTCAAAAATGGCATCTCTGAGATTAAAGCAAAAAGACAAGCTTTTCTTTATGGATAATTGAAAGTGAATTTTTTCTGAGTAATTTGCATGCTCTTTAGCGTTATTATATTGTTCAAGAGTTATTTAATTTTCTGTCACTCAATACCTCGGACAAGTGCGCTCGGTTATTGCCAGCCGATGAGCAAAGTTGAGCAGTGGACATGTTTTAATCTGCGTTAGCATATTTTTCACAAATTGACATACTTCACCACGTTTTATTTTCACTTGGTTCTGTCTAAGAGGTAGATTGTGAATCTTTTCTTAAATCCACATAGCGCCTTTTCAGCCATGCGTCATCGGGTCGTGCGTTAAATTACGCGCTCATTTAATTTGCATCAGTGCGAGTGAGAAAACGTTTTGACGTTTGTTTTTGTTTCGATCGCACTTGGGTGTTTCCCATATAGAGAGAACTGGACGAAATGCTATATTATCTCAAGATATACAATATTTGCTCAAAAAAACATTCGATTGATTTATGTTATAAATATGGGTCGATCACACGAATGATGTATTCCGTTAAAAAAAATTCATAAATATGTTCGTCGTATCTTGTTTTTATGGCATTCATGTGGAGTGATAAATTTAAAAATTATATTGGTCAACACATGTGTAGCATATGTCGTAATGGGCGCAAAAAATACAACGAAAATAAATATGGACATGAACAAAACACAATTTTCCTTAAATTTTCGATTTTACATCCAATGTTTATAGTAATGGGTTCCTCTATAACGCGTTTAAAATATAGGAAAATTTACGCGTTTAATTTTTCTTCTTATAGTGTTTGCCAAAGTAATGGAACTGGAATATTCGATGACTCAACAGGTACATGCGGAAAACTGTAACGAGGATTTTGAAATAAAGATCGTTGATGAATAATTGAAATTCGACAAAAATAAATAATATCGTACCAGAACTTGGAGAACCACCAATCAACAGAATTAACAGAAGCAATAGTGATAAAAAACCCCAACATCGATGCGATTGAACAACAGATTTTACGTAAACTTTTTTCAAAAGCACATCGTTGTTCACTCGGTGAAAATAAAAACGTGAAATAAAATGCTGTTGGCATAAGATTTTCCACTTTCATATAGTAATGTTGTAGACTAAAAAAGAATTTGGATATAACGTAGATGTATTTTGACTAACAAAAGTGTTTTTAAAGATGTTAATCGTTAGTAGCGTTAAATTATAATAATAAAAAATATATTTAACAACTATAATTTTCGTTTTGCACTTCAGTCAAAAAAATTTAACGCATCTCAAAATATCCGGAAAAAAATTACCTTCGATAATTCGTATTGAAAAGTTTGCCCTTTTGCGCTAATCGAGAGATATGGTTTCTTTTAGTCATGCGATGCGCACTTCCTACACGATGCGCTTTCTGACATAGTGACGTGCGACGTTGCCAATATGAACGTTCTCGCGGGCTGCATCAAAGTGGGCCGTGCGTTGAAACAGCGCACTGTTACAAAATCCTCCATAACTCTCGATAGGAACAAAAATGAAAAATTATAAATACAGATTATTGAAGGTGAAAGATTGCCGCATAACTTAACATACGTTTTGAAAATTTTTAGCGTGAAGAACACAAGGAAAAATACAATTGAAAATTTTAAATAGATGCAAAGTACCGTTATTCACGCAATTATAAAGTAAAAATATTTTTATAAGATAGTGCAAATATCATTCCATAAGTATGCAAAAATTCATTGAATTATCTTCAGTAGTTTTTGAGATATAAAATTTTCAATTTTATCATGCAATAAAGTTTAAGGGTTAATATCTTAAAGAAAAAAAGGAATTGTAACGAAATATTAATACCAAAAGCTATTCACCATAATCCCTATACAATAAAATATACCTTAAGAAGATCGGTGATTTTGCGAAAAAATCGAGGATCACTTGACATGGCTTTACTCATGTATATCTGCCCTAAAGCAGTTGTCAGAAGATGGCGATTTGGTGGCCTACACATCATTCAATCATTTGATAACTCGTCAATAAGTTTACGCAAAACGATATACTAAACGCAGCTGCTGGAGTTACTGTCCAAAATTGGAATTCGTTGTTCTGATACGATGGAATGTGATCAATTTAATGCAAAGCACCTTCTTTGGTAATTTTGAATGAAAAGATTGAGCTGCTTTTGGGTAGTGTGCAGTTACTTCCGATCAAAAGAGGAAAGTTTTTCCGTCACAGTAGGATCAGCATAATTTCGAATTAAGTGTGAATCAAAATCAAGCAGATAATGAACGAACTGTGCAGCGATGGATGAAGCCTATTACATATCGATTTCCTGTTAGGGCAAGTATCTGGATTGCTTGATCCTGCCTGCATTCTTGAAAGCATTCAAAGAGTTCGGATGTGCAGGATATTGGACAGATACAACGTTATGTATCCCTTTTCATACATCCAAAAATTTACAGATATTACAGTTACAGTATAACAAATAAGACGAAATATGCATTCGATGAACCGAGCAAGTATTTCTGCAAACGTTCTAGAAACATTCCTTATTTTAAATAGCGTTTGCGTTAAGCATGATATCACTACAAACCATCCCAAGTTTTGAAACAAACATACATCGATTTTTTAAGAAAGTAACGCAATTTCCATTACAAATTTGATTGCAAGCCCTTTCATTCAAGATCTAACTATTAAAATAAACTATTAAAAGAATTGTTAAAAATCTGATCAATCGGTTCAGAGATATCGTGCGCATCACTAACGCTACTGTAAGCAAATGGTTCGGTATAAAGGCCGGCAAATTAATCCATTTTTGAATGAAAATTTGAATGCAACATTCTTTAGCAGTGTTTTGAGTATGGCGTGGACTATACACCTAAAAAATTCACGAAAACATCAGTGATCCTAAAGATATATAGTCCATTGATCTGCAAATCAGTTGGAAAAGCACAATCTGCATTCACTACTCACTCGAAATGTTTGCCAGTAAAGATATTTCCTACAGAATTTCATTCGGAGGATCTAAGTTTTATGGAATAAATTAAAAATCTTTTTTCCCGGGATTCCCGAATCCCGGGAATGAGAAAACACAATTTCCCGGGAATCGGGAATCCCGGGAAATCCAAAAATTCAGGGATTCCCGGGAAATAAATTCCCGGGATGGTAGCTCTATTCTTACATCAGAAAAGTACCCTTCGTAACATTTTTGGCACTCGAGGCACTAGCGATTCAAAACAATTCATGGGGCATAGGCGCATAGGTATATTGCATCATATTGTCCAAAATGTTTAATCTACCTCAACGATTTCAGTAAATTTCGAACCTTACCACAACCTATAAATTGAAAGTTATGATAATTTAAACCTAAATTAGATACTTTTCCATAAGAGTTGTGGGTGGAGAAAGACCGCACACGAAGGAATTTGTTACAATCAACATAACATAAACAAAATACCGACTTAATTTATCTAGCACTAACATTGGACATTTCTTACACACATCACTGATGGAGCATTCATTAGTTTGCAGAACTCTTGCGAAGTAGGCACCTAATAAACTGAATAAATCATTACAGAATCAATATAAATAGAATTAAAAAAATTATAAAGCGTTAAATTAAAAAAATCATATTCATAAAGTGAGTAGAATGGTTACTATAACTCAAAATAATTAAATAAAACAACCAAAGTGGCCTAATCATAGAAAAATTAGGCAATATTGAAAAAGTTACAAAATTGATAGTAGTTGAGTCAAATTAACAAATTAGACGAGATGAATACAAGGAATGACTATAAAGAAATAAAAGGATACTTCAAATGAATGGAGTGAATGAAATGAATTGAATTAATGAAACTAATGAAATGGATTGAGGGCCGATTTCTTCACCCTTGGTTCAACTGAGAACGCCTCAATAAGCTGCCATCTTGGAAAACGAAAAAAGAAGTTTTTTTCTCACACCGTTGAGAAAATCTTTATGAAAATGAATCAATATATTCGGGCAATTTGTAGAGTATTACTGATTGATTTTCATGAAAATTTTTCGAACTATGTGAGAAAAAACTGCTTTTTTCGTTTTCAAATATAGCCGCTTTTCCAAGCTTTCTCAGTTGATCCTTAAGCCAGGTTTAAACGTACTGGTGAATCTGGTTTATAAGCTAAGCGAGGGTGAAGAAATTGGCCCTAAATTAATGAAATATATATATATATATATATATATATATATATATATATATATATATATATATATATATATATATATATATATATATATATATATATATATATATATATATATATACTATATATATATATATATATATATATATATATATATACATATATGTATATATATATATATATATATATATATATATATATATATATATATATATATATATATACATATATATATGTATATATATATATATATATATATATAATATATATATATATATATATATATATATATATATATATATATATATATATATATATATATATATATATTTCATTCATTTAGGGCCAATTTCTTCACCCTCGCTTAGCTTATAAACCAGATTCAACAGTACGTTTAAACCTGGCTTAAGGATCAACTGAGAAAGCTTGGAAAAGCGGCTATATTTGAAAACGAAAAAAGCAGTTTTTTCTCACATAGTTCGAAAAATTTTCATGGAAATCAATCAGTAATAATCTACAAATTGCCCGAATATATTGATTCATTTTCATAAAGATTTTCTCAATGGTGTGAGAAAAAAACTTCTTTTTTTGCTTTCCAAGATGGCAGCTTATTGAGGCGTTCTCAGTTGAACCAAGGGTGAAGAAATCGGCCCTCAATCCATTTCATTAGTTTCATTAATTCAATTCATTTCATTCACTCCATTCATTTGAAGTATCCTTTTATTTCTTTATAGTCATTCCTTGTATTCATCTCGTCTAATTTGTTAATTTGACTCAACTACTATCAATTTTGTAACTTTTTCAATATTGCCTAATTTTTCTATGATTAGGCCACTTTGGTTGTTTTATTTAATTATTTTGAGTTATAGTAACCATTCTACTCACTTTATGAATATGATTTTTTTAATTTAACGCTTTATAAATTTTTTAATTCTATTTATATTGATTCTGTAATGATTTATTCAGTTTATTAGGTGCCTACTTCGCAAGAGTTCTGCAAACTAATGAATGCTCCATCAGTGATGTGTGTAAGAAATGTCCAATGTTAGTGCTAGATAAATTAAGTCGGTATTTTGTTTATGTTATGTTGATTGTAACAAATTCCTTCGTGTGCGGTCTTTCTCCACCCACAACTCTTATGGAAAAGTATCTAATTTAGGTTTAAATTATCATAACGTTCAATTTATAGGTTGTGGTAAGGTTCGAAATTTGCTCAAATTGAGGTAGATTAAACATTTTGGACAATATGATGCAATATACCTATGCGCCTATGCCCCATGAATTGTTTTGAATCGCTAGTGCCTCGAGTGCCAAAAATGTTACGAAGGGTACTTTTCTGACGTTAAGAACATTAATAAATCCGAAACTGATTGAAACTCATCATCACAAACTTTATACGCAATACATCTGTGTCATAACATCTCAAGATCAATATATTTTTTCATAAGATCTCGGCTGTTTCTTTCTGATTTTATGACCTTGGACGTTGTGACATGGTGGCGATTTTGGTGTAGCAGGAACAGAATGTTTAACGCACCGGAGGGATTCCATGAGAAACCGGCCGACCGCAAAATATGACCATCGTCGATTCGAACGAAACTTTGCAGGTGTGTTCGCTGTATGAATCTCCATGATATTCTCTGGCAATTGGAATATTTTGATACAAGAGTAATTTTTCAAAAGGGCGTAAACGTTTCTACGTGTATGAATTTCAAATTTTTTTGTTCGATTACTGTATTTTAAACAGCAAAACTACCTGAGAACAAGTTACAGGGAATGAATACTTCTGTCTGAAAAAATATACACTGAAAAAAATGTGTCATTTTTCAAAAAAAGAAAAATTTATGATAAAAATTTAAATTGCGAAAAAAACCCATTTTTTTAAATTTTTATATTTTGTTACCAAAAACCTAAAGAGAAAAGAAACATTTTGATTGTGATTGCATTATGGAGAAAAAATCGGTAAAAAAGTTTTTCTAACAATAACTTCGTACATGTTTTTAAATTTCATGCTAATTGACTTACAAAATTGTAATTTTATTACAGAATATAATTCTAAGCACCATTTAAAATCAAAATGCATTTAACAAAAATCTTCCAAAATGCGATAGTTTTCGAGATATTTGAAATTTTTCTACTTCATAAATAATTAATTCGTGTAATTATGCTCTTTTTAAAAGTTATTCGCGTTGCCCCATCAAAAAATGTCAAAAATTTAATGTTTATCGTTTTAAAGACGTAAAAGCAACCTTTTTAGTGTATTTGGATCATGGAGAAGCTTTCAATAAAAAAGTATTCCTAACAACAAGTTTTGACATTTTTTTATAATTCTTACTATTCGCAGTCAAAAATACAATTTTCTTTTTCAATATGATTCTAATCGCCATTTTAAATCGAAATGCTCTTAACAAAAAATTTCTAAAATGAGATATTTTAACTTTTGTTTTAACAACACAATTATTTTGTTTTATTACGACCAATGCTAATCGAGCAGATCGAGTACTGGTAAAATCGAGCACTCGAGTAAGATTTCATTCCGCATTCAGTCAAAAAGGTAACGTGGGTAGTAGTGACACAATGTCCCGGTTAGTATGATAGAAAAAATAAATAAATAAATAAACATAAACAATTTATTCATCACAAAGATTTATTTCACAACGCCTACTACCCCGCTAGTCCTTATTCTAATAACGAGCCGGACGAAGAAATCAGGTCCAGTGCAACGTATGTCGCTTGCTGAAGACAATGTCATCACAACTCAGTGGTCGATTATTTTCAAATTATAATAATAATGGAATTTGAAATAGTGCATTAAATTTGTTTAACATAAGAGAAGACTGTTGTTGAACTCCCGCGAAAAGTGAAGGTATAAATTCGATTAATTAATTGAACTACACATATTCAAATTTCCAATAAGTAACAGTAACAGGTTGTGAGAAACGGATCCGAATCGTCTCGCTGTTCGCCAAGGCCATCGATTTTTTTATTCAGTTTGCTTGTTTTTTATTCAATTCGTTTATTTGATAAGGCACGTTTGCGTTAGCTTAACCCTAGAACGTTACATTTACTTTTTCCACCTTAGAACGTTGCACTGGTGTATAAACCCGATCAGAAACATATAACAAAACCTGTTTTAATCCACCTAGCGGTGCAATTGTGCCTTTCTCATTTCTCTAAACTATGGCACGGAGGCTTTTTATGTTCAACATAATTGTGGAAATGTCCATTACATTCTAAGTACACTTTGCACTTATACACAATGGTTTGCCAGCCACGAACTTGATGAGCTACGCGTCGAAGGTGAAACACTTGAAACAAAAAAATATCGTACTTCATTAGCCTAATCAGCATTAGATCAATGTTATCTGCTTGCTACCTCATTTTGTCATGCGGGGGTGGGTATGTGAGGAGGGCGAAAGACTCATGAACGAACGACTCCCCAGCTTAAATTGGTATGCTTTGTAATATAGTGGTGGTTTAAAGATGATGGGGTTGAAGGGGAGGGGTATGAGTAGAGTATGACTGATTGATTTTCATGAAAATTTTTCGAACTATGTGAGAAAAAACTGCTTTTTTCGTTTTCAAATATAGCCGCTTTTCCAAGCTTTCTCAGTTGATCCTTAAGCCAGGTTTAAACGTACTGGTGAATCTGGTTTATAAGCTAAGCGAGGGTGAAGAAATTGGCCCTACATGAATGAAATATATGTATATATATGTATATATAGATATATATATATATATATATATATATATATATATATATATATATATATATATATATATATATATATATATATATATATATATATATATATATATATATATATATATATATATATATATATATATATATATATATATATATATATATATATATATATATATATATATATATATATATATATATATATATATATATATATATATATATATATATATATATATATATATCTACAGGGTGTTTGGTTCATGGCCAAGAACTGATTGACTGTCATATTTGAAGAAAAAAATCGTTCTACACATACCATCATATCTCAACCGTTACTAAGTTATTGAATTCATTCGTTATCGAGGACTCAGTCGAGATAGAAGTCTTTTGTCCTCGGTCCGTGCACTCTATAGCGACAAATAGTGTTAATCCGCGTTCAAGGTTATTCGCACACTCTACGCCTAGTTGAGGTTTCAGTATTTTTTTCCCTTCTTTTGTGTTTCTGTTTCTGAGTACCGTTAGCCGGTCAATGAAGTGAAGCAGTGTTCTTCTAGTAAGCCGTCTGGATACCGTTACCTACACAAGCTAAATATTAGTTTTCGTTTCCCCTTCTTGGTTGTCTTAATAACGTCCACTGGGCAATAGGCCCGTGCAAAAATGACTTCCCCTGACGGCGGGTAATCTCAAGGTGAGATGGACGTCGAAACAAAATCGGCTCCCCGGCTCAAGGTATATCCGAGCTCGGCCACCGGGCCATTTGTGATCTTCTTTCGGACCAAAGAAAAAAAGTGTTTGAATCTGTTGCAGATTTCTCGAGTTCTGACGGTTCGGTATTCGGCCGTGACAGAAATATCGAAAATTCGCCCTGACAAGGGTGGTTGTTAACAGTTCAACTCAGGCAAACGATATTGCTGGCTATGAGCCCTTTACGAAGGAGTACAGGGTGTTTATTCCAGCTAGCAGGGTTGAAGTCAGTGGGGTCGTATCCGATTCGAGTCTGAATTGCGAGCACCTGCTAAAATATGGGACTGGCTGTTTCAAAGAACCCATGCTTACGCCAGTGAAGATACTGGAATGCAAACGTTTGCATTCAGCATCAGTCGCAGCTGACGGCAAGAAAATATACGTCAACTCAGACTCTTATCGGGTGACCTTCGCCGGCTCTGCCCTGCCCAATTACCTCCTCTTTGCCCAATTACCTCCTCTTTGCCGTCTACCTGTTTGCCTCTTTGTGCCGCGGGTCATGAACTGTACTAATTGCAAACAATTGGGACACACAGCCTCCCATTGTAGCAATAAAGCCCGCTGTGGGAAATGCGGTGGGAATCATGCCGATGATTCCTGTGGTAGAGATGTCGAAAAGTATCTCTACTGTGGGGGAAACCCACATGATCTCCCTTCATGTCCCGCGTACAAACAGCGCGAGGTAAATCTTAAGCGTTCCCTTCAGGGACGCTCTAAGCGATCTTTTGCAGAAATGCTTAAGATAGCTACGCCACCTGTCTCTACGAACATCTTTACCAACTTGTCTACTGACGAAGGCGACTGTGATGAACCCCAGGAGGGAACATCTTCTGCTGTGCCTAGAAGTAGTAGAAAAAGGAAGAACATTTCCTCTTCCAAGCTTCGTCGTAAAGGCCAGAAGGTGTCTCTTCATGGTCCCCCTAAAATAACTACTCAAGGAAGTACTGGTGCAATACCGAAGCAAGTCGCTCCCGGTCTCAGTAACCTGAGGTCAGAAAAGGAGTTCCCAGCACTTCCAGGAACATCAAAAACCCCAAATGTTCCCATATTTCAGCCAGAGAAAGAAAACAGTGCTGGCTTAATAAATTTCTCTGACATTGTGGACCGTATTCTTACAGCGTTAAACATTTCTGACCCCCTTAAAAGTATCTTGATAAGATTTCTCCCCGCAGTAAAAACATTTTTGATGCAGTTCACTGCGAAATGGCCCCTTCTTTCAGCGATTGTATCCTTCTATGGCTAATTCATCGAACGAGGTCAAGGATTTAATCACTGTTCTACAGTGGAATTGCAGAAGCATTATCCCGAAAATCGATTCGTTTAAAATCTTACTAAATAATTTGAAATACGATGCATTTGCCCTATGCGAGACATGGCTCACTTCAGAAATAACCCTACACTTCCACGATTTTAATATTATTCGCTTGGATCGAGAAAACTCTTACGGAGGAGTACTTTTGGGGATCAAAAAGTGCTATTCTTTCAATCGGATCGACCTCCCCTCGACACCAGGCATTGAAGTTGTCGCTTGCCAAACCAGAATTAAAGGTAAAGACCTTTGCATTGCTTCCACCTACATCCCCCCTAGAGCCTCAGTTAGCCACCGACGGCTTTGCGATATTGCGGAACTCCTCCGCGCACCGAGGCTAGTTTTAGGTGACTTCAACTCCCACGGCACGGCATGGGGTTGCCTTCATGACGATAATCGATCTACCCTACTCCATGAGCTTTGCGACAACTTCAATATGACTATTTTGAATACGGGTGAAATGACACGGATTCCTGCCCCTCCAGCGCGACCGAGCGCCTTAGATCTGTCCCTCTGCTCGACATCGCTGCGGTTAGATTGCATGTGGAAGGTAGTCTCTGATCCCCACGGCAGCGACCAACTGCCAATCGTAATTAATATTGCTAACGGTTGAGGGCCACCGAATACAATCAATGTTTAGTATGACCTCACATGAAATATTGATTGGAAGAGCTACGCGTCCGCGTTATCCGACAAAATCGAGTGCACTCAAGAGCTTCCTCCAGAAGAAGAGTACGGGTTCCTGGCTGGCTTGATTCTCGATACCGCGATTCAAGCTCAGACGAAACGCGTACCAGACGCGAACTCACGCGGGCGTCCTCCCAATCCATGGTGGGACAAAGAGTGCTCAGACGTGTACGCGGAGAAGGCCGCTGTGTATAAGACCTTCCGGGACGACGGGCTGCCAGCTAGCTACCGACAGTACGCGATGGCGGAAACGCGCATGAAGAGTTTGATAAAAGCCAAAAAACGTAGCTACTGGCGCCGGTTCGTCGACGGACTAACGAGAGAAACATCGATGAGCACTCTTTGGAGTACGGCCCGGCGCTTACGAAACCGAAACAGTACTAATGAGAGCGTGGAATATTCAAACCGCTGGATATTCGATTTTGCCAAGAAGGTTTGTCCGGATTCCGCCCCGGCACAGAAGATCTACCGCGCCGCGTCCCCTCACAATAACGCGAACGAAACACCGTTTTCGATGGTGGAGTTCTCACTTGCTCTCTTATCATGTAACAATAAAGCCCCAGGGCCAGACAGAATCAAATTTAACTTGTTAAAGAATCTGCCAGACTCTGCCAAGAGACGCTTGTTGAATTTATTTAATAAGTTTCTTGAGCGTAATATTGTCCCTCACGACTGGAGGCAAGTGAAGGTCATCGCCATTCAAAAATCAGGAAAACCAGCCTCCGACCACAACTCGTATCGACCGATTGCGATGCTTTCCTGTATCCGAAAGTTGTTCGAGAAAATGATCTTGTTTCGCCTCGACAATTGGGTTGAAGCAAATGGCTTATTGTCAGATACACAATTTGGTTTCCGCAATGGCAAAGGGACGAACGATTGTCTTGCGTTGCTCTCAACAGAAATTCAAATGGCATATGCTAGCAAAGAGCAGATAGCATCAGTTTTACTAGATATAAAGGGGGCTTTTGATTCAGTTTCTATCACAATTCTTTCTGAGAAGCTGCACCAGCATGGTCTTTGACCGACTCCAAACAACAACTAAACTTGCTGTCTGAAAAACATATGCATTTTTCGCAAGGTGATTTATCGATATCACAAATTAGCTGCATGGGTCTTCCCCAGGGCTCATGTCTAAGCCCCCTTCTCTATAACTTTTACGTGATTGACATTGACGAATGTCTTGTCAATTCCTGCACGCTAAGGCAGCTTGCAGATGACGGTGTGGTCTCTATTACAGGTCCCAAAGCCGTCGATCTGCAAGGACCATTGCAAGATACCTTGGACAATTTGTCTGTTTGGGCCCTCCAGCTAGGTATCGAGTTTTCCACGGAGAAAACTGAGCTAGTCGTATTTTCAAGGAAGCGTGAACCAGCGCAACTACAGCTTCAATTAATGGGTCAAACTATTGCTCAGGTTTCAACTTTCAAATATCTCGGGGTCTGGTTCGACTCCAAAGGAACCTGGGGATGTCACATTAGGTATCTGAAACAGAAGTGCCAGCAAAGGATCAACTTTCTCCGTACAATAACCGGAACATGGTGGGGTGCCCACCCAGGAGACCTGATCAGGCTGTACCAAACAACAATATTGTCGGTGATGGGGGGGAGTTTCTGTTTCCGCTCCGCTGCGAACATACATTTTATCAAATTAGAGCGAATCCAATATTGTTGTTTGCGTATTGCTTTGGGTTGCATGAACTCGACACATACGATGAGTTTAGAAGTGCTGGCGGGCGTCCTTCCGCTGAAAAATCGATTTTGGGACCTCTCATATCGATTGTTCATCCGATGCGATATCTTGAACCCGTTAGTAATTGCAATTTTCTCAAACCCAATTTATGTCCTTGTACTTCGATTACATGGCACAAAATATCAATCCTTCTTCATACTATCCCAACCGTGTCAATCTCTTTCATGCTTCTGATTCAACTGTATTCTTCGACACATCCATGAAAGACGAGATTCGTGGAATCCCGGATCACATACGTCCGCAAGTGATCCCAAGCATCTTTCATAGTAAATTTCGAGAAGTCGACTGCAACAAGATGTTTTACACCGACGGGTCAAGTCTCGACGGCTCCACTGGCTTCGGTATATTCAATCAAAACTTCACCGCCTCATTCAAACTCAATGATCCTGCTTCAGTTTACGTCGCAGAGCTTGCTGCTATTCAGTATACCCTTGGGATCATTGATACTTTGCCCACCGATCATTACTTTATTGTCTCGGATAGCCTCAGCTCAATCGAGGCTCTCCGTTCAATGAAACCTAGAAAGCACATTCCATATTTTCTGGGGAAAATCTGGGAACGCCTGCATGCTTTGTCTGTAAGATCGTACAAGATTACCTTAGTTTGGGTTCCCTCGCATTGCTCCATTCCAGGTAATGAAGAAGCGGACTCTTTAGCTAAGGCGGGCGCTTTACAAGGTGACATATATGAAAGACCAATTAGCTTCAGCGAATTTTTCAGTATTACTCATCACAGAACCCTCGAAAGTTGGCAAACTTCATGGAACAATGGTGAAATGGGAAGGTGGCTACATTCGATAATCCCTAAGGTATCGACGAAACCTTGGTTCAGGGGGATGGATGTGGGTCGGGATTTCATTCGCGTGATGTCTCGGCTCATGTCCAATCACTACACGCTGGACGCACATCTCCGGCGTATTGAGCTCGTGGATAGCGGTATCTGCGCTTGTGGCAACGGTTATCACGAAATCGAACATGTTGTCTGGGCATGCGCCGAGTACTGTTCTGCCAGATCTCAACTATTCGATTCCCTTCGGGCCCGAGGAAGATCACCCAATGTCCCGGTTCGAGATGTACTAGCAAGCCGCGATATTCTCTACATGTCCCTTATATACACGTTCCTCAAAACCATCAATATCCAAATTTAAATGCCCCTATCTTTTCTCTTATCATTCCCAGAAGTGCCCTCTTCCGCCTACCGTACCCCAACGATGGTTTGATACGACTCCAAGACGAGACAAAACATCTGTCGAATGAACCAACAACACGAGATCTACAGTACAACATCACACGCGCAACGCGGTGTGTTTCCGATCCGTATCTGAGCCGTACAACGAAATCGTCTGGAGCCCTGCCGGCTCGAGGAAAACCGCCCGGCGTCCCAATACTTGATACATCCGTTCGAATGTGTAATTCTGGCCGTTGATTCCTGATACCGGAAACTGAAAGTTTATATCCCCCCGTTCAGCCTTGACCACCCTCTCTCCCATGTCTCTGATACATAGATGTATGACTTCACCCCTTCTCCCTTTGAATATCTTCCCAAAACTTATGTGTCCCCCTATCTTCTAGTTTTAGTTGATCAATCCGTTCGAATCTGTAATCCTGGCCGTTAATTCCTAATGCCGGAAACTGAAAGTTTATATCTCCCCCCTCCCCCTTCAGCCTTGTCCACCCTCCCTCCCAAGTCTCTGATACACAGATGTATGACTTCACCCCCTTCTCCCCTTGAAGATCTTCCCAAAACTTACGTGCCCCCCTGTCTTCTAGTTTTAGTTGATCAATATTTAATCTCGTTAAGAAATGCACAACAGTGCCACTACTTTAAAATAGCCCTAATTAATGCCCCCTAATCTTGAACAACTCTCTCTAGTTATTTCTAGTTAATAAACTTGTAAAATGTTCCGCTTAGTTAATAATTAATTTCTCCTACAATCTCCCTTCTAAAAATCATAAAGTGAATTACTATAAAAAGAACACACAAAATGATCCGTCCCCCAAATCTTACGAATATTATATTATACCCTCTTTTATATGTATAAGTTAGCTGTAAAGTTTTTTTTCTAGTTTCATTATATAAAACAAAATAATATTGAAATGTGTAACCCCCTAGTTTTAAGAAATTCAAAATGTAAAACAATGAAAAAATGGCACCTTTAAGCTAACGCCTACGTGCCTTATCAAATAAACAGATTGAAAAAAATAAAGTTATTGAATTTTTTGTGTTAAAAACTTAGTTGCCTTAAAATAGCTCTAACTAAAAATATAAACTTTGTATTTCAAATCTTTTGGATCCATTGGATAGGTAAGAAAATTTTCCATTGAAAAATGTCCTCCAATGTTTCAACTAATAAGGTTAAGCCTTTTCACAGTAATTTATTTAAAATTTGACAATTTTGATCGATTTTTCGTTCATTTCGCGAAAATCCTAATAGTTAAAATCACCATTTTAATAATTCAAATTTTGACATTAAAAATGTCTTACTCCACTATCTGGGGCTAGGTGTCATTCTAAAATCTAAACTATCTCCCATGTAACGAAACTATGTAAGGTTTGCACGCTTTTAACTCCGATATTACTAGATGGATTTTAATCATTCATACACCAACCGATTCAGAAACACCTAACTTAAATATTGGTAATAATTTAATATCTCCCCAATAAAAGTAGACTTTTGGAAATTGGTAAAATTAAAAAGTTCGCGAAAAACGGGAAAATTACCATTCGTGAGGCAGATTTCTCAGACACAGCCGTCAAGAGAGGGTAGCTTAGTTGCTCAATGAAACACGAAAAGTCATAAATAGAAGCAACGCATGTCCGTTTAAATCAGTTGTTGCTCTTATCCCATACGACCAACATCGTCTCCGGGTGATGCAATAAGCGCTATCGATTTTCGGTAACGTTGGCAGTTGCACACACTCGCACCTAAGTGACTAAACCATATACGGTTAGTTTATAAATAGAGGTGACGCGTACCCGTTTGAATCAGTTTTTGTTCTTATGTCGAACGGGTAAGATCATGGCGGCAGTGTCTGGGCACTACAATAAGCGGTAGACGCTATGCATTTTCGGCAGCGGTGGCCGTGTGCGGATTTTTCGGGTACCAGCACTGTGTCACAGAATGATTTGCAAAGTGGGTGGGCGGGGTGGTTTGGATTTAATTCAATACGGTGTGTGCTGCTAGAGTGTTGCGTTTGAAAAAAATATATTTATTTTTATGCATGCGTGTGCGTTGTAACTTGTTAAACCATGTTTACGGCGCTTTGTAGCTGCGTAGGGTAAAGAGCCTATTGGTTTTCATGTTTCATATTTCGGTTATATGTTTTTTATCAGTAAGGCATCTGACAACGTGCTTCTGTAGTTATTGCACTGTTCAGCAGCGTAGTATTTTATATAGGAGAGTACATTCAGGTTTTTTACGCGGATTTTGAAATTTACGCGGTTTTCATTAACGCGTTTTTTTTTAAATTTACGCGGTTTTCCTTTACACGGCCTGTATCCCCTGCGTGAAAAATCTGAGTGTAATTGCATCGGAAACAATCACAATCCCAGCAAAACTTTTTGTTTTCTAATTTCAAACACTTTTGTTTCGTACTGCACACAACGGAAAATTTTAAAACAGAACTTACCGTCCCAGCAGCAGTTGAAGCGGGTGTTCTTTTTCGATTCAAATTCAAGCCATGTCTTAAGCGTTACTGGACTTAAAATTGTTTTCCCAGTTTATCCATTCAGAATATCTGTCCTACCCTATGTATTTAAAACACAGTTCTAATTGCGTTTTAAAGTATACAACAAATAGAGCGGTTGGGGATACTAATTTAAATTTTAAAATAAATCTGTTTTAAATTATGAAACAAACCGCTGTACTGAAGATATAATTATGTAGGTCCTATTACCACATAAAACACCTATATAACATAAAACGCTGCAGAATTGGTTTAATAGTACAATGTTTACACTACAGAGTTATAACACGTTTTAATAATTAGCAACAAGAAAAATGTCACCAAGATAGCATAAAAACCCGTTTTAACTGGTAGTGCGAACGTTGCATAACAATGTAATTTATCAAATAATTTCATTTTTTCCACCACTAATCGATCAAGAAATACTAAAACTTAAGATTGTTTACTTAAGTTCATTAGTACATTATTGAAAATTTAAATGGAAAATGAAATTTCATATTTCATGGAGAATCTGTATATTTCCGTTGGCGGGCGTGGGCTTCCTCATCACAGCTCTCAATATGGAACTTTTCTTTTGAATATATTTTCTGGACAGACCAGCCTATTTTTATTAGATGGATCAGCCAAATAATGCCAATCACCTAGTTAGATACTTGATTAATTAATATATTACCGTTAAAAGACCTTCAATAAATTATGTTTTGATGGGGAGGGTATATAGCAAATTGTAACATATGAAAACAGGCGAGTGAACAAGAACGTGAGTCGATATGTGTGATAGATAAAATTCATTTGCACGCTCTTGAAAAAAGTTACATTTTTAATATCACCGTGGTCGTGACCTGTACACAACCCTTTAATTTTAGTCTTGAAGAGTTGTATAATTTGTTCTTTGTTTCTTATCTTGTCTTGTTTTCATGTGTTTGGGTTATTGAACTTTGATAATTTTATCATATCATATTCACTAATACTAGCTCTTATTGAAAAAGTATGGCACTTATTGTACCTTTTCTTAATTTTATTCGAATGTCAGGAAAATTTTACAGAGAAAAATGTATTAATACCTTTCAGTTAGGTGGATTTAGTATTCTTTTAGAAATTAATTATTTTAAGGTTAATGTTATTATTAGCATTTTCTTTATTTTCTTAAGATAGCAAATAATAAACTTCACCATTATTATCATGGAATTAATGCATCTCAGCAAGTTCTATAATTTCCCATTCAATTATCTCTTTTAGTTTCGAAGCAAAATCATTTTGATCTTCTCGTTTCATATGCAAAAACAACGATTTCGTACTCACTACATTTGTGATCAGGTCATGCTGTGTTAACTATTAAATTGCAGCGAAATGAAAAGCGACAGGGATAAAGTGTCAAATAACAAGTTGTAGAGAATAATAAGGGGCACCAAATGAACAATAGTGACGATAAATTTAGTTGATTAGTAATTAGAATAATTACAAAAATCTCCAAAAACGCAAATTTTGAATCATTTTACTAGTAAAGAGTCATTTAGTACACTTAACTAAAAGATATCTGTATATACATCGAAAGGAAATTTTCTCAGCTTTTCAATGAAGCCTTGGTAAATGTGATATAAAGCATATTTTTTAGATTAGAGTCTTTTAACAACTTGCAAGTCTATTACAGGAAAAGTTTAGAAGTGAAATTACAAGAAAACGAGAAGAGCTAGGAATATTATGTTGAAGAACAAATTATAAATAGTCCTCAAACCCATCTTCTGGATAATAGATATTGCTATAATCATAATTCATTATTTTTAGAAAATTAACAAAAACCTCATCAAAAACACCAACTTTGAACTACTTTACAACTAAAAGGTAATTAACGGAAAAATATGAGAACACCATTCAATAGAAAACTTTCTCACCTTTCCAATAGAATTAAAAGATTTAAAATACGTGGTATACTTTTCGAGTTAGAGGTTTTTTAAAATAAATAAGTTTTTCACACAAGAAGTTCAATAACTCTGTAACGGTTGAGATTTGATACTAAGCGTAGGACGATTTTTTTCTCCAAATATGACAGTCAATCACCCCTCAAGAGATTCTTAATCATGAACCAAACACCCTGTATATATATATATATATATATATATATATATATATATATATATATATATATATATATATATATATATATGTATATATACATATATATATGTATATATATACATATATATATATATATATATATATATATATATATATATATATATATATATATATATATATATATATATATATATATATATATATATATATATATATATATATATATATATATATATATATATATATATATATATATATATATATATATATATATATATATATAGTAAGATTCCGTTTTTGGCAACATTACTTTTGTTCATAGTAAATCATTTTGTTGTAATAGTGGATATCACTTTAGACTTTTCCGCGTTCAAGGTTATTCGCACACTCTACGCCTAGTCGAGGTTTCAGTATTTTTCCCTTCCTTTGTGTTTCTGTTTCTGAATACCGTTAACCAGTTAGTGACCAGTGAAGCAGCGTTCTTCTAGTAAGCCGTCTGGATACCGTTACATACACAAGCTAAGTATTAGTTTACGTTTCCCCTTCTTGGTTCTTTTACCAACGTGCACCGGGCAGTAGGCCGAAACGTTACGTAACGACGAAGAAAACTGGTATCGTTTTTAATTTCACCGAGAAAAATCAACAAACAGAATACATAACAATTTTGCGGTGACAAATAAACCCTAAAACTATCAGTTGATCAAGAACAAAGAGGAAAAAATGTTAATCACTTAAGAAATCGCCAATAAATATGGCTACGTTGGCAGAAAACTAAAGCAACAGTACCAGAAGGTATCGATCAAGCTTGCAAAAGCTAACAATCGCATGAAGTTTTTGCTGAATTGCAGAAAGAATAGGTGATCCCGACCTACCTAAAATAAAAGTGCAAATCAACCTGAGTACACGGTGTTCCTAAAACCGTTATTAACACTCGGAATACCAAGGGGGTAAAAAAAATGGGAACGCTTACTTTGACCGGTCATATCTCAGCCGTTACATAATCGATTTTAAATCTGTCTTCACCAATAGAAAGGTACATCTTTTGTGAACACGTTTAATTAAAAAATAGAAGAATAGAGTTGTCTACCGTAAGTTACAGTAAAAAGAGTATAACAAAGTCAGTGAGAAAAAATGGGAACGCTTCTTTGACTTGCCATATCTTAGCTGTTTGCTCATCAATTTTATTTCTCTCTTCACAATTGGATAGGTAAATCTTTTATAAAATCAGTGAAAAAAGAATGATGGAAAACAAATTTGTATAACCGAAGTAATTGTAAAAACAGTAATTGAGAGTCAGTACAGACGAAATGAGTTTTCCTGTTCAAACAATCGTATCTCGACCGTTTGTCAACCAATTTGAATTTTTCTTACACCAATGCAATCCATAGAGCTTCTAGACTTGTAATATATGCAATAAATAGTAGATTTTCAAAAATTACTATACTTTTCAAGTTTTTAGGAGATAGGATTTTTACAATGTACGTGGCATACGGTTGATTGAAATTCTTTGCGGCTTGTTTGTTTTACGGTTTGAAAATTACCTGTTTACTCAATAGTTCTACATATTATACATGAATATTATTATACCAAAATGTTTGCACAAACGTGGAGAAATACAATATTGTATGTAAGTTACTAAATAATAGAGTGTGTTAGGACGATTCAGTAAATACGAAGAAGTTCAGAATTTTAAAATATACGTCATATAACTTTAAATTTGAAGCGATGACCTATACATTTTAATACACCAATCGGTAGTAATTTATGGCGGCTACAATTTCTGAAAAAACACATTTTTATATTTTCTCAAAAAATAGCCAAAAGTACGTAGAAGTACAGAAATTTCATTTAGTTGGCAAATAACGTCGAATTCAAAGCGATGGCCTATACCTTTTTATATACCAATCGATTATAATTGATTTTGGTTACAATTTCTGGAAGAAATTTTTTAATATTTTCTCAAAAAATAGACAAAAGTACGTAGAACTACAGTAATTTCATTTAGTTGACAAATAACTTCAAGTATTCAAAGCTATCACCTATGCAATTTATACACCAATCGATTGTAATTGATTTTGGCTACAATTTCTGAAAGAACATATTTTTATATTTTCTCAAAATATAGCCAAAAATACGTACAAGTACAGAAATTTCATTTAGTGGGTAGATAACGTCGAATTCTAAGGGTTGATTTATACTTTTTTATACACCAATCGATTGTAATTTATGGCGGCTACAATTTTTTGAAAGAACACATTTTTATATTTTCTCAAAAACTAGACAAAATACGTAGAAGTACGGAAATTTGATGTAGTTGGCAAATAAGGTCAAATTCAAAATGATGGCCTACACTTTTATATATACCAATCAATTGTAATTGATTTCGGCTACAATTGTTGCAAGACAAACTTTTCATATTTTCCCAAAAAAACGACAAAAATACGTAGAAGTACAGAAATTTCGTCTGTTTGGCACATAACTGCAAATTCAAAGGGATGACCTACACTTTTTTATACACCAACCTATTGTAATTGATAGCGGCTACAATTTCTGAAAAACACATTTTTATATTTTCTTAAAAAATAGCCAAAAGTACGTAGAAGTACGGAAATTTCATTTAGTTGGCAAATAGCGTCAAATTCAAAGTGATGAACTATGCCTTTTTATATACCAATCGATTATAATTGATTTTGGTTACAATTTCTGGAAGAACGATTTTTATATTTTCTCAAAAAATAGACAAAAGTACGTAGAACTACAGTAATTTCATTTAGTTGACAAATAACTTCAAGTATTCAAAGCTATCACCTATGCAATTTATACACCAATCTATTGCAATTGATTTTGGCTACAATTTCTAAAAGAACAAATTTTTGTATTTTCTCAAAAAATAATCAAAAATACGTATAAGCACAGAAATTTAATTTAGTGGGTAAATAACGTCGAATTCTAAGGGATGATTTATACTGTTTTATACACCAATCGATTGTAATTGATGGCGGCTACAATTTGTGAGAAAACAATTTTTATGTTTTATCCAAATAAATAAATAAAATTTCCGTACTTCTGCGTATTTTGGCTAATTTTTGAGAAAATATAAAAAATTGTTCTTTCAGAAATTGTAGCCGCCATCAATTACAATAGATTGGTATATAAATAGTGTAGGTAATCCCTTTTAATTAGCAGTTTTTTGTCAATCAAATCAAATTTCTGTACTTCTACGTATTTTTGTCGTTTTTAAGAAAATATAAAAAGTTTATCTTGCAACAATTGTAGCCGAAATCAATTACAATCGATTGGTATATATAAAAGTGTAGGCCATCATTTTGAATTTGACCTTATTTGCCAACTACATCAAATTTCCGTACTTGTACGTATTTTGTCTATTTTTTGAGAAAATAAAAAAATGTGTTCTTTCAGAAATTGTAGCCGCCATCAATTACAATCGATTGGTGTATAAAAAAGTATAAATTATCCCTTAGAATTCGACGTTATTTACCCACTAAATGAAATTTCTGTGCTTATACGTATTTTTGGCTTTTTTTGAGAAAATATAAAAATATGTTCTTTCAGAAATTGTAACCAAAATCAATTACAATCGATTGGTATATAAAAAGGTATAGGCCATCACTTTGAATTCGACGTTATTTGCCAACTAAATGAAATTTCTGTACTTCTACGTACTTTTGGCTATTTTTTGAGAAAATATAAAAATGTGTTTTTTGATAAATTGTAGTCGCTATCAATTACAATCGACTGGTGTATTAAAATGCATAGGTCATCGCTTCAAATTTAAAGTTATATGACGAATATTATAAAATTCTGAACTTCTTCGTATTTACTGAATCGTCCTTACACGCTCTATAATTTAGGAACTTACATACAATATTGTGTTTCTCCACGTTTGTGCAAACATTTTGATATAATAATATCCATGTATAATATGTAGAACTATTGAGTAAACAAGTAATTTTCAAACCGTAAAACAAACATGTCGCAAAGAATTTCAATCAACCGTATGCCACATACATTGTAAAAATCTTATTTCCTAAAAACTCGAAAAGTATAGTAATTTTTTAAAATCTACTATTTATTGCATATATTACAAGTCTAGAAGCTCTAAGGATTGCATTGGTGTAAGGAAAGTTGAAATTGGTTGACAAACGGTCGTGATACGAATGTTTGAACAGAAAAACTCAATTCGTCTGTACTGACTCTCAATTACTGTTTTTACAATTACTTCAGATATAAAAATTTGTTTTCCATCATTCTTTGTTCACTGTGTTTATAAAAGATTTACCTATCCAATGGTGCAGAAAGAAATAAAATTGGTGAGCAAACAGCTAAGATATGGCAAGTCAAAGAAGCGTTCCCATTTTTTTCTCACTGACTTTGTTATACTCTTTTTACTGTAACTTACGGTAGACAACTCTATTCTTCTATTTTTTAATTAGACGTATTCACAAAAGACAAATCTTTCTATTGGTGAAGACAGATTTAAAATCGATTATGTAACGGCTGAGATATGACCAGTCAAAGTAAGCGTTCCCATTTTTTAGACCCCCTTGGTAGTCCGTGTAACTTTTTACCCCCTTGGTATTCCGAGTGTTAACTAAAAAAATGACCATAAATTTGGCATACGGCATTTGAAAGATACAGTATCCAAGCATCTTCTCAGTGAATTTCAAAATGATCCATCGAGGGATTCGAGAGATATGGCGATTTGAAGTTTTATGATACGTTTCATAAGGCTACCAGCAAACACCCACGGGTTTTGTCCAATCTCTATAAACAAAAAAATATTTGTCTACTTATTTAGTACATGGCATTCGAAAGATATAGTAATCAAATATATCCCTTGCAAGTTTGAAAATATTTCATTGACGGAATCGAAAGTTATAACGGTTTGGATGTGGTATGCGGTCATAGATGGGTTTTCTACCAGACTTCAAGCGTGAATCCATGTTTGTCCATTGACTATTTAGATCGTTTATACGTGTCGCGATTTTTAAAGGAAACCCTTGCGATTTAATTACATAAATATAATGTACAAATGGTGTTATTTATATGGTGCACTGAAAAAAATATGAAAATAGGGTTGTCTACCAAACGTTAAATATAATGTGTAAATTAAAAAAAAATAGATGAAAGTTGGAATGTTTACTTCAAAAGGCCATATCTCAATGGTATGTTGACTGATTCTAATTATTTTTTCATTATTGAACAGGTAGACGTTTCATCGTTAATTTTCATCAAGAAGAATATAAAATAGAGTTGTCTACGTAAATAAATAGACAATATAATTGGTCTCAACTATATGTATTATAATTATTTAGTGATTATTTTTGTATTAAAAATAGCGGCCTATCAATTTTTATATACTAGTTGATTGCAATTGCTGTTTACTACAAATTATGGATATATGAAATGTTAAAACTAACACAGTCGTGATTCGCTGGTCGCTCAATTTTTGACAGGAGCCGCTTTTTAGTTGTACCTCCGCTAGTTGGTCCATTGTCGACATCTGAATGTCAAATTCTCATGTTAAATTCAATTCGACAATAAAACTGACAATAGTTAGAGATATGAGAACTGGTACTAATAACATCCCCTTTGATTCCCCTACTAATAACATCACCCAGTTTTAACATCTGTCAACCCAACCAGCGAATCACAATTGTACAAAATTTCCAACAAAAACCGTATCATAACATAAATTGATCTGAATCAGCAAATACCTTCATATTTTTGAATATATGTATTGAATTTATGGTTTTATTTTTCCATGATTTGTAGTTTGCGTTTGTTGCATTCAACTAATGTATAGAAATTGATAGGTCGTCGTTTTGAATATAAAGATATTTACTAAATAGTGATAATACATATAGTTGAGGATAATTAAGTTGTCTATTGTTTGAAGTAGCCAACTCTATTTTATATTCTTCTTGATGAAAATTAACGATGAAACGTCTACCTGTTCAATAATGAAAAAATAATTAGAATCAGTCAACATACCATTGAGATATGGCCTTTTGAAGCACATTCCAACTTTCATTAATTTTTTTAAATTACACTTTATATTTAACGTTTGGTAGACAACCCTATTTTCATATTTTTTCAGTGCATAATATAAATAACACCATTTGTACATTATATTTATGTAATTAAATCGCAAGGGTTTCCTTTAAAAACCGCGACACGTATAAACGATCTTAATAGTCAATGGACAAACATGGATTCACGCTTGAAGTCTGGTAGAAAACCCATCTATGACCGCATACCACATCCAAACCGTTATAACTTTCGATTCCGCCAATGAAATATTTTCAAACTTGCAAGGGATATACTTAATTACTATATTTTTAAAACTTATTTAACTTGCAAGGGATATACTTAATTACTATTTTATTTTTACTTATTCTAATGCCATGTATTAAATAAGCAGACAAATATTTTTTTGTTTATAGAGATTGGACCAAACCCGTGGATGTTTGCTGGTAGCCTTATGAAACCCTCGATGGATCATTTTGAAATTCACTGAGAAGATGCTTGGATACTGTATCTTTCGAATGCCGTATGCCAAATTTATGGTCATTTTTTTTTAGTTAATAACGGTTTTAGGAATACCGTGCGAGTATGGACCGATCCCGACGCGAGCTGGATAAAGTGCTGTTCAAGCAAAAAATTCGCATCATCAGCATAATGGTCGCCGATACAAAGCGGACGCTGGTTGAACTGAGAAGATTGAAAACCTACCATCTCCATCGAATGGAACTCAGGTTCGACCAAGTGGATGTCCAGCGGGTGAAGAAAATGGTGGGCAACAAAGCAACGGTGGTATATAATTCCTCGAGAGCGAGAGAGAGAAACAAAAAATCCAATCGCTGAAAAACCGGAGAATTGAAGAGCTTACCCACGGTGAGCAATGGATAGAAAACACCACCAATACTCCTATACCCGATTTCCTGGAGAGAACTTTGAAACTGGGACCAAACTTCAATGTTCAAAACAATAGAAGCATCCCTTACGTTGAGCTGATATCGGAATTGGAAAAAACGGCAAAATTCAAGGAAAACGCAGATGAAATAAGAACAGAAGTTTCCACGGCTATGATAAACTTTATGAACTACAAGAAACAACCGAGGCATGACGAAAACGAGTGGATAGCAAAAGATCTCAGGAACAGTAAGGAATTTCTGGTAGACAACCCTAATTTGCTAATCACTAGGGCAGATAATGGTAACAAAACCGTTATTCTCACATCAGAGGAGTATGAACGGAAGATGGCGGACCTCCTGAGCGACAGCACCACATACAAACAAATAAAATCAGACCCCACAACTAAGGTGCTGAAGAAAATCGTTGTATTAGTGGATGGGTGGCGTAATCAAGCTGTAACCCACCCTGAATATATGGGTTACCAAAAATACAAAAAAGGAAACGGACCACTCCGACCGGTAGTTTCGACCATTGGATCCGCAACATACAATGTGGCCCAATTTCTTTCTGGAATCATTGGGAATATTGTCGGGAAAACGGACTATCATGTCAAAAACAGCTTTGAGTTCGCAGAACAAATAACAGGAACACAGATCGCTGAGGATGAAATGCTGTTCTCTTTGGACGTCACGTCGTTGTACACAAATGTACCTGTTAGCTTTGCTTTGGAAAGCTTAAACGATAGATGGGAGACGAAGCACACATCTATCGACCAACACAGTTTCATGGAGGCCGTTAAGCTTGTGTTGGAATCAACGTTTTTTGTACACCGAGGTACAGTATACGCACAAACTTTCGGAGTACCAATGGGCTCCCCACTTTCACCTGTCATGGCAAATCTGGTAATGGAACGCCTGGAACAACAATGTTTAGCATCATTAAAAGAGAGCCAAATTCAACTAAAGGTCTACCGCCGATACGTTGATGACTGCTTTTGTGTGGCAAGAAAGGAATACATTCAAGAAATTTTAGCATGGTTTAACAGTTTCCACAGTAAAATTCAGTTCACCGTTGAAGAAGAAGAAAATGGAAAGCTGAAATTTCTTGACATGATGCTAACAAGAAACCAGAATCGCATTGAACGATTATGGCTACCTAAACATTCCGAGGGCAGATATCTGGATTTTAATTCAGAAAGTCCATACTCGCATAAATGCAACACGGTAATTGCAAAAACCGGCCAGTAGCTATTAAAACGGCTAAAAACATTTTGCGAGTAAACCATTACCCGGATTGGTTTGTCCACAAAATTCTGAAGGAACGAGTACACAAACATTACAACAGCCTTCAAACTGGAAAAGACAAAACAACGGAAGTGACACACGCGTCAGTTCCGTATGTCTCGGGCCTCAGCGAAAAATTGGCGAAAATTTCCAAGAAACATAACACAAGACTTGCGTTTAAGCCGAGAGATAAAATTAAAAATCGAATTTTTACCAAGTTGAAGGACCCGATTCCACCAGGAAAACAGAAGAACGTAGTGTACTCGATTCCATGTGGTACAGATGATGGTAAGGTATACATTGGACAAACGGGGAGGAAACTGGAAACGAGAGTAGCGGACCACAAAAATGACGCAAAGAAGAATGATGCCAGAACGGGACTATCACAACACACACTACAAGACGGACACATCTTCGACTTCGCTAATACGCAGATACTTAAGCGAATAGAAAACCAGGAGAGCAGAACGACGGCCGAAATGTTCCATATCAAAATGCTGGGGAAAGACAAAACCGTAAACCTCCAGAGAGAATGCAGAACGTTCTGTACAACGTACGACGGGCTGGTAACCAAGCTTCGACAGTGTGTGAATAGCGAGGAAAGCAGACAGCCGAACAGGACAAATCGTTCGTCAGTCGGCAGAAGATGTGTATGAATGGAGTGTGTTTGGAGTGAATTCATGTGAGTTTGAATGTTAATTTGTAATGTGTTGTGAAAGCTTTGTAATCATTTGTGAATTATTTTAATTTAATGTGAATATTTTTTCGAAATAAATGTTTGTAGGCGTCCCACGATGGCTGAAGCATAGTAGGCCGAAACGTTACGTAAATTTTGCGGTGACAAATAAACCCTAAAGCTATATATTTATGTTTTCCCTAGATTTTTTTCATGTTATTTTTGATATATCTAAAAATACGTAAGAAGTAACAGCGTGTCGTGTTGGTGTTTTAGGCCAAAAATCACGGGAGTTCTGGTTTAAGTGTCCGCCTAAGGAGTAGGTACCTCTATAATGCACTAGGTTCGAAGTGTTCTCATAAATACATCTAGTTGAATCGACAGAACTTTGTTAAAATCTTATTTAAAATTAGTAATACGAGATGAACAAAAAATTATTGTCTACGTTGGCTTTTGCAAAAAAAAACTTCCTCCTAGTATACAAACGTACACCTTTGCTACACTCCCGCCCCCACGAGTTTACGTGGATTATGAACGGCCCATAACTTAAAAACCAACTTAATCCACCTAGCAGCGAGATGAGACATTTCTTACACATATCACTGCTGGATTATTCATTAGTTTTCAGAACTCATGCGAAATGGGCACCTAACTAGAGTTGTAATGAACACAGTTTTAGTCGTGCACGAATAATACATTGAATAACCTGAATAGATTATAAAAAATAAATAAAACAAAGGAAATTAAAAAAAGAATGAAGTGAAAAGTTCTCACATTCATAAAATGAGTAGAATGAATCATTTTAATTAAATTGATAAAGTAAATAAATCAAATTATTAAAATAAAATCAAATTGGTTTAGCACATTAAATTAAAATTCGGAAAAGTTTAAAAAGTTAATAGAATAAATTAAATTGAGTTTAATTAACAAATGGGAAGAAATGACTGAACAGTATTTATAATACTAATAAAATGAAGAAATAGAATAAAATGCCTTAAATCAATATAATAAATTAAATGGGTAAATGAATAATTTAATCAAATTTTTATTTTATTTTATTTTATTTTAGTTATCATCTGTCCTAGTTGGTCTTAATGAATATGGGGATATTTAATATATATTATTTTCTATTTGATTATATTATTTTGTTTGCATTGCATTTCTAATTTAGTATATTGGGTGTTCAGCCGCAAGTGGTGACTTTTCATCCCTATTGTTTACATGATTCAGTTAATTATTATTAAGATATAATATGCTTTCGCAGTTAAGTATTTTTTAGTAGGATGTTTCAAACATACTTGTCTTGTGAATAAGGAGCTAAACAAATCTTATAAACTATAAAGAGAGCTAATCGTTGCAATTGAAGATTGCAACGATTTTTGTCGGAAGTTGCTTATAATACTGTTCGTCATAATTTCTAATGTTTCTATGTTTGCGAGTCTGTGCAACTCATTTGTGCTAAACCAGGGAGGACGCTTCAAAATCATTTTCAGAATTTTATTCTGAATCCTTTGAAGCGTTTTCTTCCTAGTAGCACAACAACTTGCCCAGATTGGCACTGCATATAGCATTGCCGGTATAAATATTTGTTTATAAATTAATTGTTTGTTCTTTAGGCAGAGCCTAGAATTCCTATTTATAAGAGGGTATAAATATTTTATATATTTGTTGCATTTTGTTTGGATTCCTTCAATGTGTTCCTAAAAGTGAGGTTTTTGTCGTAATCAAACCCAAGTATTGAACTTGATCTGACCATGTTAAATTCAAACCATTAAATTTAATAATATGGTTATTATTTGGTTTAAGAGAAGAAGCTCTCGGCTTATGCGGAAACACAATCAATTGTGTTTTTTCCGCATTAGTGGAAA
The DNA here is from genome assembly GCF_030247195.1 of Topomyia yanbarensis. NCBI lineage: Eukaryota > Metazoa > Arthropoda > Insecta > Diptera > Culicidae > Topomyia > Topomyia yanbarensis. The sequence goes on from NC_080671.1 coordinate 284,735,210, forward strand.
TTTTCCATTTTTTTTCAGGTAATCATTGAAAATATTCAAGCTTTGTTGCAGTCGACTGCAGATAATACGAAGACTCCTACCTGTGGCTGAGATGCAAGTATCATCACAGAAAAGTGACTTTTTACAGCCTGTAGGTAGATTTGGAAGATCAGAGGTAAAAATATGGGGCCGTACACAAATGACGTAGCATTTTTTCGGTGATTTTTTACCCCTTCCTCCCCCCTCGTAGCATTTGGTCACAAAATTCTAACCTCCCCCTCGTAAATAACGTAGCATTTACCTACCCCCTCCCCCTCGTCCCATGCAAAGCGCTCGGGTGATGAAAAAAAAAATTACATGTTTTTCAATTATTTTATATACATGTCCTTTCAAAATGTTTGACGACTTTTATCAACATTTTCATTATAACAGCAAATTGCCTGCAAAATAAGCCCATTTCATCACAAATATAGTGTTGATAGTTTTGTTTTCAATTTTATATGTCAAGGGGAGCATGAAGAGAAGTTCTCTCAGTTCACAATCCTGCAGCTGCCAATAGTTCTAAGAAGCATACGTTCATCTAAATTACTAAATTTTGTTTGGTTGAATCCGAAGTGAAAATTTAATTCAGCTTCCAAACGAAGTCTACTGGTTAGCAACATTAGCTAACTAATGTAGCAAGTTAAATCTGCATACAAAACCTTTTCATATTTTTGCGAACTTGTAATTCCGCGAATCGTAAAATTTACCTTATGAAAAACCGCATCAAAAGTAACTTGCTTGAATTTAAATTCATTTCTCTTGGGAATGGAAGATCATTAAATTGTTTTCTCTAAACAATGGGTTTTAAACTTAATGCTACGTCGCACAACTTCTAACCCTACCCTCCCCCTCGTCACACTTCGTCACAAATTTGGTATATCCTCCCTACCCCCCAAAATGCTACGTCATTTATGCATGGCCCCTATTGTATAATATTGGAGCGATGCATGATCCTTGAGGGATGCCTGCTTTAACGGGGTAGCTTATTAGATTTACAATTCTGATAAGAAACCTATAGGGTACGGTTAGTAAGATAATTTTTAGTTATCTTTATTATGTGAATTGGAAAATTGAAATCCCACATTTTGGCAATTAATCCTTTGTGCGAAACACTGTCGAAAGCTTTTTCGATGTCCAGAAGAGCAACTCCAGTAGAATATCCCACTGATATATTTGCTTTATCGTGTTAGTTACTCTCACAAGTTGATGAGTAGTTGAATATCCAATACGAAATCCAAACTGCTCAGGAAGAAAAATAGAATTCTCATTGATATGTGACATCATTCTAGTTAGGAAGATTTTTTCAAATAATGTACTAATAGAAGAGAGTAAACTAATTGGTCGATAGCTAGATGCTTCTGCTGGGTTTTTATCTGGCTTCAAAATAGGAACAACCTTGGCATTTTTCCATCTTTCAGGGAAGTATGTTAATTCAAAATATTTGTTGAATATTTTGACCAAGTATCTCATGGTGATTACGGGAAGGTTTTTAAGAAGAATGTTGAAAATTCCATCATAACCTGGGCTTTCATATTTTTTAACTTTTTCATGATGGATTTGATCTCATCATAGTTTGTTTCAACAATATCGTCTAGAGACAATACTTGATTTGAAACGTTTTCATATTTTTGTAAGACTTCGGTTTCAATAGGACTCACAACGTTGAGATTAAAATTATGGATGCTTTCAAACTGCTGAGCAAGTTTTTGAGCTTTTTTTTCGTTTGTAAGAAGTATGTGGTCACCTTCCTTCAAAACTGGAATTGGTTTCTGAGGTTTCTTAAGAACCTTAGAAAGTTTCCAGAAAGGTTTAGAATTTGGCTTGATTTGTTCAACCTATTTCGCGAAATTTTCATTTCTTAAGACTGTGAATCTATGCTTAATTTCTTTTGGTAGATCCTGATAGATACATTTCATAGCAGGATCACGAGAACGTTGATATTGACGTCTTCGAACATTCTTCAAGCGAATCAGAAGTTGAAGATCGTCGTCAATAATAGGAGTATTAATTTTTTTCTGTGTTGTTGGTACTGATAAATTTCTAGCATAAACTATAGAATTACGGAATAGAAGAAAGCGTTAGGTGCAAACGAATTTGTAGGCGTGGTATCGGTAGGGGAATTGTGGAAAAAACCGACACTGTGGGTAAAACCGACACCCCACAACATTTCCTAGAAATCAATTTTTTATTCATTTCATAATGATACATTATTATTAGTACGTTTATTTAGAGTATTTGAAGAAAAAATTGGATTTACGTTAGTACGCCGAATGTCATAAAAATAAACAAAACATACGACGGCAGCGTTCATACTCGTCTGGATGTTAAATTTCGTTGGTAGATTTTAAGGTTTTAACAGAACAAAAGCTTTTCAAATCACCACATTTTCAGTACTTATTATTATCGGCCTGTCCTATGATCAACTAGGTGCATTGAAGACGAGTTTGAGAAATTCAATATTTTTAATCGCTTTTAAAAAACCTGTTTTTAGCGGTGCAATTGTGCCTTTCTCATTTCTCTAAACTATGGCACGGAGGCTTTTTATGTTCAACATAATTGTGGAAATGTCCATTTCATTCTTAGTACACTTTGCACTTATACACAATGACTTGCCAGCCACGAACTTGATGAGCTACGCGTCGACGGTGAAACACTTGAAACAAAAAAATATCGTACTTCATTAGCCTAATCAGCATTAGATCAATGTTATCTGCTTGCTAACTCATTTTGTCATGGGTATGTGAGGAGGGCGAAAGACCCATGAACGAACGACTCCCCAGCTTAAATTGGTATGCTTTGTGATTTAGTGGTGGTTTAAAGATTATGGGGTTGAAGGGGAGGGCTATGAGGGCTGGATGGGGTGATTTAAGAAGATTTTTAAGGGAGGGGAGTGAACAGTAAAGGGGGGTGGGGTGTAACCCCACTCCTTAAACCATCAACTACGCCCCTGTTAAAATCCAGAAATCTTATGCGAGTCAAAAAAAAATTGGCCGGGATTAGGTTGACGTTTTTCAGAGTGATTGCATAACCTTTCTATATGAGAAAGGCAAAAAGTGCTAAAATCCAAAAAAGTGAATCGTCGTCAAATTTTTTTCGGGTTTGCATCAAATCTCGACGTTTCATGCTCCTTGAAGACATTTAGTATCGAAAATAAAAATTCTATTTTTAATTTTTTTTATAGTTTATATGAGAAATTTCTGTGTGGCCGCACTCTTAAGCCCGTAATTCCAGAACCAGAATTCCGATCGATCCAAAATTCAATAGCAGCCAATGGGAAGGTTGTACCTTTCATTTGAGACTAAGTTAGGGCAAATCGGTCCAGCCATCTCTGAGAAAAATGAGTGACATTATTTGACACATACGCACATACATACACACACACATACACACACATGCACACACATACACACACACATACAGACTTTTTCCGATCTCGACGAACTGAGTCGAATGGGATATGACACTTAGGTTGACGTTTTTCAGAGTGATTGCATAACCTTTCTATATGAGAAAGGCAAAAAGTGCCAAAATAAAAAAAAGTGAATCGTCGTCAAATTTTTTTTCGGATTTGCATTAAATCTCGACGTTTTATGCTCCTTGAAGACATTTAGCATCGAAAATAAAAATTCTATTTTTAATTTTTCCTATAGTTTATATAAGAAATTTCTGAGTGGCCGAACTCTTAAACCCGTAATTCCGGAACCAGAATTCCGATCGATCCAAAATTCAATAGCAACCAATGGGAAGGTTGCACCTTTCATTTGAGACTAAGTTTGGGCAAATCGGTCCAGCCATCTCTGAGAAAAATGAGTGACATTATTTGACACATACGCACATACATACACACACACACACATACACACATACACACACATACACACACATACATACACACATACACACACACAAACAGAATTTTTCCGATCTCGACGAACTGAGTCGAATGGGATATGACACTCGGCCCTCCGGCCCGGGATTAGGTTGACGTTTTTCAGAGTGATTGCATAACCTTTCTATATGAGAAAGGCAAAAACGTGCAAAATCCAAAAAAGTGAATCTTCGTCAAATTTTTTTCGTGTTTGCATCAAATCTCGATGTTTTATGCACCTTGAATACATTTAGCATCAAAAATAAAAAATCTATTTTTAATTTTTCCTATAGTTTTTATGAGAAATTTCTGTGTGGCCGCACTCTGAAACCCGTAATTCCGGAACCAGAATTCCGATCGATCCAAAATTCAATAGCAGCCGATGGGAAGGTTGCACCTTTCATTTGAGACTAAGTTTTGGCAAATCGGTCCAGCCATCTCTGAGAAAAATGAGTGACATTATTTGACACATACGCACATACATACTAGGGTTCGCAGTACCGACCCTTTTTGTGAGAACCGGTACTACGGTACTGAAGCCCTCAGTACCGGTAGTACCGGTAAAGTACCGGTACTCGAACATTTTTAAAAAAATCGAAAACAGCTTCAAAGTGAAATCGAATGCTCAAACTGATGACCTTATTCTCAGATGATTGATTTGTGCTGATCAAAAAAACATGTTTATTGTTTTTTATTGCTTCGGAATGATATGACTCATTTCACAGAAGATATTTTTCGTATGCGGCACTTTCTTTTATTTTAAAATCTAAACCACTTTGATATCACTAACTGCTAAGCGGTGCGACTTTCGTCTACTTCAACAGATGGTAAATGTAAGAAACCCTATTAATAACAGTAAATCAAAGCGAGAATGGCAGTAAATCCGAGCAGGTTGCTCGCATTTCCTCTCTTGCTTTTCCGTAAAGTATTGAGTTTTCCAGAATTTTCCGATCACCAATAATTACAAATCGCCCTATTTGAAGCAGTTCACGAACTCTAAAATTATTAGCTACTAAATCGCTGTTCGTTGATTTATAGATAATGGTTTAAGATCAAACCAAATACAGACATGACTTAGACCATAGTCTTGTTACGCGCCACCCAGTGAATAATTAAAAGCAATCAGAATGTCGCTAACAAACAAAATAATAGCAAATTTTTACGTTTCTTACGCTAGATGTGAATATTTTGAAATTTAGTACAAGATCGTTAATTTTTAATTTCGACAAAATAAAGCAAGAATTTAAACATACCGTTCAGTACAACAGGAGCTAGTAATGTTTTACTTCTAGAATTATTATGATGATGGCCCCACCTCATTCCCCTACAAACGTGTTAGCTCAACGATTTATCTAAAAGACAATTAATATAATTAAAAGTCATCTTGTAGACCGATATTTTGAAACAGGTCCCCCTAGAGAGTCCACATATTTTTCATAAAAAATTGTATGGTACCGAAAATACCGGTACTGGCTTTTGTTCAGTACCGGTATTACGGTACCAAAATGGGTCGGTATTCCCGGGATTTTCGGTACCGGTATTACCGGTACTACAACCCTAATACATACACACACATACACACACACACACAGACACACACACACAGACTTTTTCCGATCTCAACGAACTGAGTCGAATGGGATATGACACTCGGCCCTTCGGGCCGGGATTAGGTTGACGTTTTTCAGAGTAATTGCATAACCTTTCTATATGAGAAAGGTAAAAAGTGCCAAAATCCAAAAAAGTGAATAGTCGTCAATTTTTTTTCGGGTTTGCATCAAATCTCGACGTTTCATGCTCCTTGAAGACATTTAGCATCGAAAATAAAAATTCTATTTTTAATTTTTCCTATAGTTTATATGAGAAATTTCTGTTTGGCCGCACTCTTAAACCCGTAATTCCGGAACCAGAATTCCGATCGATCCAAAATTCAATAGCAGCCAATGGGACCTTTCATTTGAGACTAAGTTAGGGCAAATCGGTCCAGCCATCTCTGAGAAAAATGAGTGACATTATTTGACACATACGCACATACATACACACACACATACACATACAGACTTTTTCCAATCTCGACGAACTGAGTCGAATGGGATATGACACTCGGCCTTCCGGGCCGGGATTAGGTTGACGTTTTTCAGAGTGATTGCATAACCTTTCTATATGAGAAAGGCAAAAAGTGCTAAAATCCAAAAAAGTGAATCGTCGTCAAATTTTTTTTTCGGGTTTGCATCAAATCTCGACGTTTCATGCTCCTTGAAGACATTTAGCATCGAAAATAAAAATTCTATTTTTAATTTTTCCTATAGTTTATATGAGAAATTTCTGTTTGGCCGCACTCTTAAACCCGTAATTCCGGAACCAGAATTCCGATCGATCCAAAATTCAATAGCAGCCAATGGGACCTTTCATTTGAGACTAAGTTAGGGCAAATCGGTCCAGCCATCTCTGAGAAAAATGAGTGACATTATTTGACACATACGCACATACATACACACACACATACACATACAGACTTTTTCCAATCTCGACGAACTGAGTCGAATGGGATATGACACTCGGACTTCCGGGCCGGGATTAGGTTGACGTTTTTCAGAGTGATTGCATAACCTTTCTATATGAGAAAGGCAAAAAGTGCTAAAATCCAAAAAAGTGAATCGTCGTCAAATTTTTTTTTCGGGTTTGCATCAAATCTCGACGTTTCATGCTCCTTGAAGACATTTAGCATCGAAAATAAAAATTCTATTTTTAATTTTTCCGATAGTTTATATGAGAAATTTCTGTGTGGCCGCACTCTTAAACCCGTAATTCCGGAACCAGAATTCCGATCGATCGATGACACATACGCACATACATACACACACACATATACACACATACACACACATACAGACTTTTTCCGATCTCGACGAACTGAGTCGAATGGGAAATGACACTCGGCCCTCCGGGCCGGGATTAGGTTGACGTTTTTCAGAGTGATTGCATAACCTTTCTATATTAGAAAGGCAAAAAATGTGCGCTGTTGGGGTAAAACCGACACCCTATGGTTAGGGTAAAACCGACACGCTGTTAAGATTGTTGTGTATACTTGCGATTCATTTCAAAATACTGGGGATCTTTGTGACACTTCACTTAGCCTATTAGAACACTATAGTATCAACAGAAATGTATAGAAATACTTTTATTGTGTTTATTTCTTGTAAGTCTCTTTAAAAATCAAAAATTGGAATTTTTGCTTATCTGATTCTATTGAAGCTGTTGCTATTTCTGCAAAAAGCTCATCAAACCGAATTTCTAGTGTTCTCTTAGTTTGTCATAGACGAACTTTATCACAATGAGACAATGATCTTATGTATACCCCAATAGATCGTTGATGATCCGAAAAATCAAATCTGAAAAAGATAGTTTTACTAAGAAGTGTGTGTGTCACTTATAAGTGAATGAATCCAATTAGCAGAACGTAGAACGCTTGGAAATCTTCTCTTACGAAATAAAATGACATTGGAGGTTGCAATGATGTGCGCAGGGATTATTTGGAAATACTCATCAATAAATAATCCTATAGCATAAAATACTCTTATTTATAGTACTACGCTTTCGAACTTTCTTCCCCTCACTACATGATGAAGCAATAAAAAGCACATATATGCATCATACATACTCACACTTTATTATTCACGCATATATCTCATTTTTAATAAAAATAAAGATTTTATTAAAGTAGAGAGAAAATAAATTAAAGGGAGTGTCGATCTTACCCCTATAGGGTGTCGGTTTTACCCGCAGTGCCTACAAAAAGTCACTTTGTTTTCCAAGTTTTACAACCAATAATTTTTAATGAAATTAATTTTTTGAAGCGCTGAAAAAATTAAGTCTTGCTAAGAATTTTCTGAAGCAGAATTCTGCATACAAACTATAATTTTATTGGTTTTGTGGCAACTTAGAAAAATTGTTAAGCTTAAGGTGTCGGTTTTAACCATAATTCCCCTAGCCGTTATTTTGGCCTTGTTAACTGCCACTGAAGCATAAGATGACACACGATTGTTGGATGGTGTGACGGAGGTAGAAGAAGTTGTTAATCTATTTTGAATCGAATTAACACGTTTGGACGTGTTTTCTTGAAGTGTAGGTAAAGAAGTAGGTACATTTTTTATTTGTTGTTTTTGTTGTCAAGAACGAGAATTTATAATTTTTCTCGAACAGGACAACCCCAGAAATTCGATTTATGATTTTTGCTACAATTAGCTTATTTTTGTGGCCTTTTTCACCGGACAAGTATCTTTCGTGTGCGATTTATCACCACAGGCATACATTTGGAATCCAAATGACAATTTTTTGTGCCGTGCCCAAAGCCTTGGCATCTACGACACTGGGTCAGATTTTGAATTCTGCCCCCATGTCGTCTATAATGTTCCCACTTTACTCGCACGTGGAACATAAAACGTGTTTTTTCAAATACTTTCAAATTATTAACCTCATTACGGTTAAAATGAATTAAATAAAGCTCCTGGATAATTCCAGAGCGTACTGGCGTGCTCTCGCCGCTAGCCTTTCTCTTCATAAGAATAACTTGTGAAGGAGAAAAGCCAAGTAAATTTTTCAATTCGTTGGATATTTCATCCAAACTTTGACCTTGAACGGTCTATCTGTCTTGAAATCATATGAATAAAATTTATATAACTTTTCCGTAAGATACTGGAATAGTCGTTTGTGGCCAATCAATTCCTCCGCTGTAACTCGACATTCTCCTCTTCGGCCAAACGTCCGGAAGGAACATCGAAAGCTCAGTTCGAAAGACTTTGAAGTCGGAGATCATCACTGTTATAGGCGGAGGTGATTGTGTTTTCTTCTCATTGGCATTATGCACAACGCGAGGAAATTTAGAAATTTCATCAGCTTCACATTCGGATAAAACATCGAATGAGTTGCTGCATTCAATTGAATTTTCGGGTGGAGAAGATACCCTTTTCCCTTTAGTTTTAATTTTTGGCACACGGCCTTTCTGGGAGGACCCAGGCATGTTGAAAGAATTAAATATTTCTTTAGGGATCATTCATAAATTACGTAACGCAAAAATTGCCCAAAATTGACTCCCCGCTCCCCCTATGTAACAAATTGTCACAAATTTTTCCATCCTCCCTCCCCTGTTACGTAACAAATTCCAAGAAATAAATTTTTTTCTTCGATGAAAACATGTTATGTAACGATCTAGTTAACAGCCCCTCCCCCTATGTCACAACTTGTCGTACCCCCCAAAAAGCGTTACGTAATTTATGAATGGTCCCTTGGGCTGTTCTTTAAAAATGTTTTAGTCTTGAAAAAGAGTAGAAAAAGTAGGTAGTCTTGAGAAAGACTAATTAATTTGCGAAAAAATGTAGGTAGTCTTGAGAAAGACTGATCGAGCGAAAATATAGATAGCCTTGAGAAAGACTGTTGCTGTTGAAAAACTCTAGGTAAACCAGGAGCTATCAAGATTTGTGACCGATTCGAACGAAGGTTCAAGCCGTATGATGTTTATGTTTATTATCTTCACATACAGGCCCCTTGGCCCCAATGGTGGTTGCTTAAACTAATTACATTTTAAAATTGCCAATATTTTCGCTTTTATCGCATTCCGTGTCCGGTTGAAGTCAACGTCCGGCGCCACACTGTTAAAAAATTGCTGTAGTCCGGTAAACGCGCTCTGGCAACCATAGTTGATTCTCATGAACGAAACACGCAGAAGAGAGTTATTACGTAGAGCTCGAACGCGGGCTTGACGATCCAGACGTCCGAGGATTGTGAGGCAATCCACTCTAGCAGAGAGTAATTCCGAGACGAACAGGGCTCGAGAGCAGTCCCTCCGAATGCTGAGTGTCTCGATGTGTATTAGCTGGCAACGGGTTTCATAGCTCGGCAGCTGAAATCGGTTTCGCCATGGAAGATGCCGAAGGGCGAAGCGTATGCACCGGTGTTGAACAGCCTCGATTCTGTCAATCCCGTTCTGGTAGTACGGATTCCAAACAACAGAACAATATTCTAACGTTGAGCGGACCAACGTGCAGTAAAGCGATTTAACACAGTATACGCCCCTGAAGTTTTTCGCTATTCGGAAGATGAACCCAAGCTGTCGTGATGCATTATCCACGAAGTATGAAGTATGTGGCTTGAACGTTAGTGCCGAGTCCATGATGACTCCGAGATCCTTGATGTGACAGTGTCTTGGAATGCTTGAGCCGAAGAAATGGTATCTAAACTGAGTCGGATGGCGTTTCCGCGTGAACGTAACAATTGAGCATTTGCTCGAGTTTAAAACCATTCTGTTTAGATCACACCACGTACTAAAGCTGTCTAGTTCCCTCGTCGTCGTCGAGAGATAGCATAAACTCGTGCGCGGATATTGGTGGCAAAATTCGTTAATGGAGAAAGCATACAATTAACACGTTTTGATTACGATAATAACACTCAGATGCCTAAATAGTAAGATACAATGAAGTATTAACGTTATTGACACTTCAAAATTTTGAACTCTCGAAACGTCCACATTGAGAATGGAAAGCTACTCCCAGGCTCCATTCGTTGATTCTCTGTGCAATTTCGCTTGTTCTGGTCAATCACGGAGTAGCAACTATGAATTGTATGGTCATCATGCTCATGCTCATGCTCAATACCAAAAGAAAAGGCATATTGTATGCTTTAAATTCTCCGAAGATACTATTGACCTAAAATTATCCGTTTGGCGCTAATAATACAATGAATGTTTTTGGTCTCATTTCTGGCCATGGGAAATGATAAAAATCTTTCGCCCGCATTTAATGTTAAATATCTCTTTTGATAATAGTCCGATTTCAACAATATATAGCTCGTTCGAAAGGTATTTGTATAGGCTGTTTAAAGATATATAAAGTGTTTATCTATGTCGTCAATTTCGGCAGATAATTTAAAAAAAACTGCGAAAAACACCATTTGTACCCCTTCAAACATTCATATCTTGGAAACTAAACATCAGAATCAAAAACCATTTAATAGCGCTCTGTCTAGGTGATAGGCCTTTCATTTAAAATTAGTTTGGATAAGATTGGTTCAGCCATTGCTGAGAAACACGAATGAGAGTTTGTCCGTTACATACACACACATACATTGTCCCAAATCGTCGAGCTGAGTCGATTGGTATATAAGACTCGGCCCTCCGGGCCTAGGAAATTTTTTTAAAAGTTTGAGCGAATTCTATACATTTCTTTTCTAACAAGTGTAAAAATGTAAAAATAAGATCATTACATGTACTACTATATGCACGAGCATTTTCGTAATTCGTGGCGGGTGGGGTGTAACCTCGAGGGTGCCTAGCGTCCAAAAGGGGGTAGCCCACAATTCACACGTCCTTTCCTTATCTTTCGTTTTAGAGTTATGGTGTCTTTGGCATAGTTGTTGCTTACCATCTTGCGCTTTATTTGATCATTACATATTAGACGGGTATTCAGTCGCTAGGGCAGTGTTGTTGTCAACTTTTTAATGGTACGAAAAAGAAAGATGGTGTCGTTGGTGATGTTGTATTTCAAGTAAGTATAAGTATGTCTTCTAAAGATGCTGACTTTGTAGGTCTAAAAGTTTTGCAATATGGCTCATTTTTGAGAATATAATCTGTAAGTTAAATTTTTACGCAAAACATGCTCGTTCTCGAAACATACAGAACCTACAAAGTTTGCATATTTTTGTGGGAGACGAACCACTGCGACCAGCATTTAGATCTATTGAGGTAAAGTTTGTATCTTAAGAAGATATATTCAAAATGATAGGACCTACAAGTATCTTTTCTATATAGCTTTATTTAAAAAATTGATAACAGCGCCGCTCTAGCGACTGAATTCCGAACTAGTAAGATGCAACCAAATAAAACGCTAGGTGCCACACAGCAACTCTATAACGAAAGTAAATAATTAACGTTTTGCCTTTCTCATATTAAGAAAGGGTATGCAATGATTCTGCAAATCAATTACTTCGATTTGTAGGTATAGATCGTTGATTATCAATCAAACATTCTTTGAATATAATGTCCACTATTGACAATTCCGGAAGTCCCAGATTGCGGCATATTCCATAATTAAAGCCACGTCGGATCTTCGATGATGGCTTAGCCAATTTTCCCAAACTAAGTCTCAAATGGAAGGCATAATATGCAGTTGAATATTGCATCGCCCTTCCCCCTTACCCTTACACCTGCCTTCTTCATCTACCCCCTCCTCTATGGACCACCCTCACACTCGCATTCCCTTATCCACCCTGCATACCAAATAAGATAAAGGATTTCTGACGTACTCTCCACTCTCACTCTGCTATACCACCCCCCCTCCCCATCCAAACGAAAAGCTTTTCAAAATATGATCACATGAAGATAACGTTGAACTCATACTGATTAATCTAATCAAATATTATACTATTTTGTTTAAAGTGAGTCAGCGTCGACTTTCGTTGTAGGCGTGGGATGCGTACTAAAGCTACCCGTACACTGTTTGTCATAACGTAAAATATTTGATGAACCAAATTTGATCAAATAAACGTGTTTGACAAACGAATTTGACAAGGCCAGTACTCGAGATCAACTGTTTAACAAATTTTTTTCATCAAATATTTGCAGTGATGCGTTACCGGACGTTACGCATAATATTGTTTGACAAACATAATAAAACAAGTTTGATGGATCAGTACACTGTTTGTCAAATGTAGTCGAACCGGCGTATACATCAAACAAATCGCCATTCGAAAAAAAATTTGTGCTGTTTGAACTTCATGAATTTTCAAGAGTGCAAACACATGAAATATTTGAGTTAGCGCAAGGATGCCAAATGATTTTTCAGAAAATTGTTTTATTTTTATAATAAACTGGAATTGTTGTGAAAAATGACAGCAAACAACTTTGTGTGTAAATTGAAATCCAATCATATATCGAGACGAATATTTCATCACTAGTAACTAGTAAACAATGTTGTTAGCTGTCGTTTTTAAAACCAGCATGGCTGATCGGCGTTTTAGATAATCGTATCATCTGAGAATACAAGCTCAATGATGCAAAGTGTAATTTAACACCTCGGAAATCATTAACGTCATTATCGATTTCTTGTAGCGGATTTCAGTGACAAAATGTCGGAGAATTCGTTTGAAGTCAAATTAGAAATTATGCAGGAAGATTTTATGTGATAGTGATCATGAAAATACGGAGCCGGCTCTCAGTTTTTCCCTACAGTCCATTCCATAATAAAAAATATTATACGCGAACTTTAACCCATATAGAGCAACGATTCCACATATTGTTTGGATGATACCCTGAACAGGTCGTTAGGCTTTTGAATCATAAGATGTTTATTAGGGTTGGTATTAAGTGAAGAGGAAATTAAGGATGTAATAAAATCGGCAAATGGCTTGATAGAACGTAAGCAAAAATCTTGTCGCCGGAGAAGTTCACACAATTGGGTCATTAAGCTATATATAGTTTTCCGTTCCATCCGATAAATTTTAGGTCCAATATACATAATATAACATTATTTTAAAAAAAATTCGTTGTAATACGTAAAAACGATTTTTTTGTTTTTTTAAAATAAATCTTATGTAAACTAGGCAACCATACATAGGAAAACTGCGATTGTTTACATCTGGCCTATCAGGACAACACCCAAAATGAAAAAAAAATATATGCAATGGATGGTGTTTATGTCAAATAAAAATAACTTTGCGGGGAAACCGAGAAAACATAATATATCGACACAGATCTTTCATTAGGGCCTAAGTCGCAATGTACTCAAATGGAGAAAAATCAGTTTCAATATTCGACGAAGGTTTTCTAAATGCAGTTTTTATTGTAGGTATAAATAACTTTATGACCGTGTTTTTCCGGAAGCATTTTTCGTTAAACCTTATGACAATATAACAAAGAATTTAATTCCTATGTGCTTTTAGTGGGTAGAAACTAAAAAAATGCTTACGCCCAATTTGCATCCCAGTCGTGATTTCGCCCTTCAGCAACCACCATTTGCGGAAGGGCTAAACCGTGTACATAATTTTCAGAAGGGCGCGGTAAATGGGCTAAACTGACTCTGTCTTGCTGGGTAAATGGGCGAGCTTGACAGTATACTTTTTAATAGGGCTCGGCAAATGGGCGCATAGAAACCCAATGTAAAAGAAAGGGCGCGTGAATCTTTTCTTCAAATTTCATGAAAATATCGAAATATTCGAATGTTTATGTGCAACAACTATCGAGTAGACATGATCATAGTAGATATTGCTTATCATTTATATAACAGAATCGCCGTTTATTCTTTTATTTGTGAATAATAACCGTACGCCCGCTTCTGTCTAAAAATGTAAGTTTGGCCTTTATATTCCATATGAGAAGAAGGGCCTAAGTCGAAATCTCGAAGAAAATGCATGTTTCGCCGTTTTGTTTTCTTTAATTATACATCGAACTAAAAACCATTTTAACTAATTTTCACCTCAATCTTGTAGTATTTTTGTTGCATAATGTCGTAATAGCGAAAACGCAGTTTGTTTACATTTGCGATTTAAGCCCTAATGAAAAATCTATGTCGATATACGCGAACGGAGGTCTTAGTGGAATGTACGTAGTGTTTCAAAGATTTTCTTCCATTTAATTCCACTATGCTTTTATAGTTAGATGCACTTGCACAAACACTGAAGAAGATTACAAGTAGTAATCGAAATACCGGTATCTGTTAAATAGTGAAGTGCAAGTGCATCTAACTATAAAAACATAGTGGAATTAAATGGAAGAAAATCTTTGAAACATTACGAGAAAACATGCCTTAATTTTTTCTGACAGGGCATCATTTGTCGTGAAATTCGATATGTCAAATCCTTCCTAGTATCAAATCCAGACTGTCAACATATTTCTTTATTTTAAATTTTAATATTATTTTCACGTTTCCTGAGTTGGAAAAAAACATTGTTGCAATCACGAAAATCAGCTTTATCGATGTAAGTAATAAAAAACGACTTTTTTATCTCATTTAATGACCCAATTGAAAAAAAATGTTTTACAGTCGGGTTTCTTTGGCAAAGGTTGTGCTTATTTAGACCTACAATTTAGAGTGACTGGATATCCAATTAGTTGAGAACTGTACCGCCAGGGGTACTTTAAAAGAGAGTAATGACTAACGTTGAATAGGTTTAACATGGAATATTTCGAAACACTGATTATTTTCAAAGATGGTGTCTCAGGAGATTTGTCCAGTAAGTCAAGAGTTTCTGGATAGTGGAAATAATAAATCGGAATTGTCCCATCATGCGGCGCTAGTACGAATGCAAATGTTCAATTAATGACAAAATCATTCTTTATCTCAATAACAAGAATATTTAGAGGGGTGCTGTCTCCAGTAAAGATGCTCAAATAGTCAAAGACTACCAGATGGTGATAGATTAGTCACTATGGTCACAGAGAACAGACGTCCATTTTCATCATTCAACTTGTGTAAAAATCTCTAACGGTTTCGAAGGTAGTTGGGATATCCAAACCAGGTGCGCTACTGTCGTTATTTTTTGTGGCTGAGTTCGACTGAATTGACAGCGGTTATTCCTCTACCTAGTCAAACAAGTCCGGAGGCGGTTCGGACTTCCAGTATGAATTCCAGCTCAAATGCATGAACCGATAGAGTCGGTTGTTTTATTGGAGCAAGATTCCACACTGAATCTATTCAGAATTTCGAACCGGTTCTGGAATGGATTTGACGGATAATTGGGATAAGTTGGTTTGGCGGCGCTAGTGTTTATCGTATATTAAATCAAATATTTACACACGTTTTTTAAATATTTTTGTTGGATCATGGATGTCTTGCTATGGTGCACTAGTGATGTCCCTATCCTCAGTGCAGTAAAGAGAAATTCAAATTACTCCCCACACTCTGGCAAGCAAAACGAGAGCGCTTCTCTTTCGTTCATATACACCACCGTATTTGATATGTGTAAACGCATGTTGATGGCAGAGGTAAATTTTCATACACCCAACACTGCACTGGAACGATCTAGAGTGTGGAGAAGAGCTCTTGAAATTCTCTGTGGCGCGCTCAGATAAATTCGCCATCGCGTGCGCCATAGAGTCGCTGTGGTGTATTCACTGGCGTGTGATCTTTGGTTTGTTTTCGTCTTACAAGCCGCAGTGCGGGTGAAATTGATTTAATTTGCACAGGTAGTTGCGTTGTGTGGATGGTGGTGGCTTATTTCAAGCTTATTTGATTTTCTACTGAAGATTTCATACAAGTTGCTTGGTAAAGCGAACGAGTTTATAGAGTGTTGTTACACTACCGTGGGAAACCTGAAGTATTCGAGCCTAGGGGCAAACAAGGAAAACGTTTTACGTATCAATGTATCGGCTGGTATAAACAATGTTTTATATGTATGTAGTATCAGTAGTATCAGATTATTCGTATAACAGATGTAAGACGGGATTTGTACATCCACATTAGGACCGGCCTATTTTTTGTTCGACTGAATAACTCAATGGTAATTTAACTTATTTTGAATGCGAATTTGGGGACGTCAAAAAGTGAAGTGATACATTACGAGTAATGTCCTGGTATTACACACGTTTTCGATTATTATCATACGCAGGCATTGTAATTCTCTCTCTCTTTCACGCGAGAGGCGGCTTATCCGATGTCCAACTTTTCCGAGATAAAGTCCACATAAAACAAGATAAATTTCACGAGAATTCACATTGTTACTTGTTTTTTTTCTGTAGCGTGTTATTAAAAATAATGACTTGCCAATTTAGAAGCGCTTCTATTTGACCGGTACAGTGCTTTCAAAGGGTTACAGCACTGTAGATTGTTTAAAACATTTAATTTTAATTTATTGGTTGAATTTTGTTTACTGGTGCTTTAGGATACTGAAAATGATATTCCAAAAAATGAATCGCGAAAACAATAATTAAATATTCAAATTTTTCGCCTCTTGTGTATATCCCGAGTACCGTAAACCGGGGTGACTTTGACTGATCACTCGAAACTTTTTTCGTAGATCGCTTATTAAACCAGAATAGTCTACTGAATCATTTCAATTTGAAATAATTTTGACTCTAAACTTATAAAATACTGATTTGTTATACTTTTTGAGTGAATTGTTCGGTTTTTGGGTACAAAAACAACAAAAAACCGAAATTTGACTTTACCCGATTTTTACGAAGCTTCGTAAAGTGTCTATTTTTTATAAAACAAATAAATCTCAGATTTGAGCAAGAGTAATAAATTACAAGCGAGTTTTTATTTTCCTTTAGATTGGGATATGCTAAATTTAGTTTTAAGAGTTTGTTTATTTTTACTACACTTTTTGTGAAACTAGTCAATTATTTCAAATTATTTTAAGCTATAATTCGCAACATTTTTTTATTGTTCAATATTCCAACGTGTTAAAATGTATGAAACTTTTTGTACATTGATAAAACACTGAAACAAAACAATTTTAGCCGTTTTAAAGGTTTTCAGAATCTTTTATTCTAGTTGGACACAAATTATACGAATTTTGGTTACTCGAATTTTACAGTACATTGAAATCTTTGTATAATACCAATTAACATCTATTTAACAATGAGTATCTTTCCAGAATTAGTTCAAACAAACATTTGAATGATAAACATTGACATCAATAACATGTGGGTGAACATGCAGGTTATCAAAGTCACCCCGGAACACGAAAACGGACTTCAACTTGAAATCATTTTTGAAAAAATAGCTGTAAGCGGACAATTATAAGTAAAACCATCCAATCTTGTTCTCCATACATCAGTACATGGTTTAAAAATATTAAACTTGAAATAAATGTGTTGCGTCTAAAAATATGTAATGATTACTTCGAAAAGTGATCAATGTCACCCCGGTTTACGGTATACTAAAAACGTTAACCGTGTTTTTCTCGAAATAATTTTTTTTTTGATCTGGCCGGAAATGTAACTCGAACAAATGATTTTTGATCAACCTAAAATTTTTACTGCATGTTCAAGATTACTTTCTCCAGCGATGTACGTGGGATTTAATTGTTTCATTGCATAATTTTTAATAAGCAATTTTGTGTCGATTTTTAACACATTTTCAGCGTTTTCGACTAAAAAATGTGCCATTTCGCGAAAATCAAGAAATAGAAAAAATCTTACGTACGCCGCTTGCTGTCGTTCTAAGAAGTTTAAAAAGCTTTGGTTTTTGGCTCTGAATCAAAAATTACGGGACATAGAGTTCCGGCCGTGGACCCCTTCCAAAAAAATTCCCCGACGGGAAAGTGCTGCACAGCCGCCATCTTGTGATGAAATTACTCGAATAAATCATTTTTTGACGTAGGACTACGTCTTTGTTTTCGATATAGGGGTTCACTCTGCAAATTCTACAAAAATGGTATGTAACGAAAAGTGGTCCAATTTTAAACGCATATAATTCAGCCATCTCACGATAAATTTTCAAATTTTTTGCTCAATTCGCCCCGAAATACTTCTAAGAATAGATTCCAATAGATAAACCCAAAGATTTTTGATATCATATCATTAAAAAATTAAATAATATACAACCTCGTCAAAATATCGCGCATTAACACACAGAAGATAGCGCTTCCCAAGCCCTGTACGACGGATTGGTGTACCTAGCGCGCAACGCTTCTATGAATGACGTCATCATCGACTATTTAAAGAACGGACTTGGCCAGACACGCTCAGTTCCCTGTTGCCAGCCGTTCAAGCAGATCGCTGCGCTGTGTTTTTTACAGCCAGTGTAGCTGAGCTAGAAGTCCGTTACACTAGGGTTCGTCGCGGTGCGGATGTGGGCGGTAAATGGATAGTCCGCACCGCAACCGCAAAAAAATAATAAAACCGCACCGCTTACCGCAACCGCATTGCATTTACCGCACCGCACCGCGCGGTAATGCGGTAAATGCGGTAAAAATCATGTATTTTAAAAATTGTGCTCAAAAAAAAATATTCATTTGTTTTGTATATCCATATATAATAAAATGTTATTCTTATTTACACGAAAATTAACTTTGACGGACTCCTAAGAATGTAACATTTATGAAAATATTCAACTTTGCAAGTTTTATTAAGGGGGTAAGGGTTTTGGCGTAAAAAACACTTTCTCGATTTTTTTAAACTGCATAAAGCGAATTGATCAAAACTTTTGTACATTCTAGTGTATCATTTCCATAACATGCTATAATTTTTCATTACAAAAAAATCGACAAACGACTCGGTGACGAAGCTTTCTGTAGAACGTCTCTGGAAAAACATGATTTGCGATGTTACCTGCCATTCAAAAACTACTTAACCGATTTCTTTCAAACTTTGTATACAGATTCTATGTAAATGATACCCAACCCCTACGTTAAGCTTTCGAGATAAATTTACAATCAACGCAAAAACTGTCCAAACTATGCAAAATTTGGCATCTGGGCTAACTTTTACACTTTTCACAATATGAAGGGAGGCCTTGAGGGAGACTTTGAGAAACACAAAAAAATCGCACTGCTCTACACTAACTTCGAAAGCTTTACTTTCAAAAAGTTAAAAAATACTCCTAACTGAAAAATATTATTTGTTAATTTGGTAGAAAATATTCCCAGTTGGACGAACAATAGATGCACGCGAAAAAAAATTCCTTCAAATTCGTTTGGTTTGATGATGATAATTACATTCTTTGGATTGTTTTTAAGTCTTAGTATTAGTAGTTCTTCAAGTTCTCCAAATTAATCAAAATTCACAGTTGAGAAAATATCATCGAAAATGATTCATAATTCGATTGTCAAGAGGAATCGGGAGAAATGATGCATTTTGTAATTGGACTTGACATTACAATTTAATTGTTTTTCAATGATTGGATTTTGCGTTTTATGTATTTGAAAAGTTTCGTTTGTAAATTTTTTCTTTGAAGTATAAAATAAATAGTTTTCAAAATATGTCGTAAAATAATGGTGCCAAATTATATTGGACACAGCCTTTAGATTTTATTTCTTAATAACAGTATGTTTTATGTCAAGTCTATGGAAATTAGAGCAAGTAAATGTTTATCATGTTTCTGTATTATAGGGTAATAAGTAAAACTCGAACGATCTGACAGAGGGATTTTCCTAATAATGACATTGCTAAGCATTCGTTCAGAAAATAAATCTAGTTGCGTTCTTCTCAAGTGGTCAAAGTCATAGTTTTAATTCTTTATCAATTATTTTTTGAAGCGCGGTTGCGGTAGTACCGCGCGGTAAAAGCCATTTCCCGCACCGCATCCGCGGGAAAAAGTGTCTCACCGCACCGCAGTTTTTGCGGTGCGGGTGCGGTAAATACCGCGCGGTTGCGGTAATTACCGCAACCGCGACGAACCCTATATAGTACACAATACACGATAATATAGTATAAATGCAACAGCGATCAAAAGTTCACTATATGTGGAAAATTATTCATACGAATTAGAATTCAAACGATATGGGGTTAAGGGAAGGCATCACTTTAATTGCATTTTAGTTGAACACACTGTGTCGGCGCGATAGAACGTTGAACATCTATACGGTCTGATCGGTTGTTGGAGTGGAGAATAAAAAAGTGTATCATGAATTGCACGTTCAACATTAGTCGAAAATTTGGCAATGATAGTTCGAAAAAAGGTATAACTGATTTTAGTGACATGCATTTCGTATAAAAAATTGTGTTAATATCATTAGCATTTAAAGTTTTATTTGTTAAAGTGAAAATCTACGTTAATTGTTAAAATACAAGTTACCGGTTGTTTTAAAGCACCAAAAATTAAAATAAAGATTTTATTTCGTCACTATATTTTAGTGTGACAATTTATAAACAAATTTATAACTTTATAACTCAACCATTAATCAGTTATTGCGCATATATGTCGATTAAAATGTTATACAAATTGATGAACTGTTGAGTGGGTTGAATTTCCTTTTTCTGTACTCCAACGACATTGAAATAGGTTGAAAACACTTCGTACTCATGGTAGTTTTGCATAAGAAATTTATCGTCCTAGCTCCTGCTTATAAAATGATTTTCGGAAGGCTTGGGATGGGTGGATTATATAAATAAGTCAAACGTTTTGAAAAAACGTGTTTAATCCACCCAACAGTGTGATGGGACATTTCTTATAACTCTTATCACTCTTCGGATATTATGTCGTTTGAGAACATTTAGAACTTGATGCTTCGCGATGTTTTTGATAACACATACTACATGGGATAGTGGCAGGACTCAGAGAATCGCTCAAATCAGCATAGGACAACATCTGTGCTAGAAATCTCAAACCAAATCAATGGGAAAGCGAAAAAATGGCCCATAAAATAGACATACCAACGAATTATTGTTAATGCTCTGTTAATAAAATATCTAAATTGTGGTGGGAAAACTGAATTTTCCTAAAGGGGTTATATATTGTACTGAGCCAAAAAAATCGAATTTTTTTTTGAATCGATTTGAAGTTTATACTTTACTCAAATTTCCAACGCTACTGAGAACTAAGAAATAAACGCTTTTTCTTGAAAAGGGCGATACTAGCAGTGATGCCATTCAATCAACAGTGAATATTTCCAGTCTTGGTTTTATTTCCTATTTAAGAACTATTGTGTTTTTTTACATCCTAGATTGCATGATTCAGTGATCGAAACCCAAAACTTCATAAAGTATTTGAAATTATTAAATTAAAATTTATTTTGCTATTGAAATTGACAAAATGATAGTACCGCCCCTTTGGGGAGTTTACTTTTTCGGTCCCATCTAGCAGCATTGAAGTATCGCCCTTACGTTTTTTTACAATAACTACCGTTTTACACCACCGATTTCGTCCGGGTTTTTTCAATAGCGATCATTGTTACTATTTACAGCTGGTATCAGCTTGATAATCCTAAAAAAATACGAAAAAAACATTTTCGCCTCTAAACTGCTAGCAAAAAAAAGTATCGCCCTGTTTGTTTGCATGGAGCGTGGAGAGCGAAACTTTAAATAAACAAACAAAAATACAGCTTCGCCCGTTGTATTTTTTGCTGTAGTTTAAGAAAGCAATATCGTAGAATCAAAATTTTGAGGTTAATTTGTTGCGTTTCAAAGCCCTCATTCGCATGTATGAAAAAAACCTCTTTGTTTACATTTGTAAGTATCGCCCTTTTCACAAAAAGCGTTGAAATGAAATCGCAGCTCCTGATATCACGCTATCTCTGAAGTGCATGCGTGCATAGTTTCAAATTTTACTTCGACATCGACTTTTTCTAAAGGTGACTTCCCAGTAGTATCCTTGATTTGAATTATTATCGCTAATCCTAATGCCAAAGAACAAATAAAAACCTCACGAAAACGAACCGTTTGGGAAAATCATCATCATTACTGGAATTTTCATTTTCACGAAACTTTTCGATAACCTTCCGTCAATTGCGTTAATGCGCTGGGTGCACAGTGCTCTGAAAATCTAGCGAAATCGTCTTAGGGCACCAGCAGGTCTGTAAAGAATACTAAAAATTAATTTCTATTCCATAATTTTCAGTTCAGCAATTCGAGAGATCGTGCTCACCGCAAGCCATGAAAAATAGACTACGTTGTGCAGTTACTATTTATTAAAAAATCACGGTTAAATAAAAAATAAAACTATTACAAAATTTCAAATAGTTTATAATTTTCACAAAGTTTCGTAATATTGTGTAGGAAAAAAGCTGAAAATTTCACTATTTTCTCTATCTGCAACATATAAACCCCTAAGTATACCAATTAATTGGTATACGAATTGGAATAGGTTCGCCAAATTTTGGAAGAAGTCTATAAAATAACCCCTTGAAAACTACCTAAAAATTGTTGTAGTTCGATGCAATAAAAAAATCTCCAAAAAAGAAATGTACCTATTAATATGAAACACAGCGAATAATACATACAGTAAAGACCCATTTTTATCAGTGTCATGGTGTATTTTAGGCTGACAAAATGAGGACATTGACTAAATCGTGCAATTTTTTTTTCCTTTATAATAAACTGAAGCTGTTAAAATATTCTTCCCGTCCCTTGATGTAGTCTGATAACTATTCCTGATTATGATGAACTTTTTATTTTCGCATATCTTCATGATAAGGAAAACATGCTCAAGAAAGGATTTACTCGAATTCAGTCTTGTTCGTCTGCTAGAGCCCATCAAATATATGTTCATATTTGGCTGATAAAATCGGGGTTTCAATGCATTATAATAGATATTCAGCATTCGAAGAAGTTTCTTTTGAACGTCTTTGTTTCTACTTACTTGAAATTAGCGGCGTAGCCAGAAATTCGGTTTGGTGAAAATCGATCATACGGCATAATTCCGAAACCGTAATTTTTGAAGTTTTAAAATTATGCAGAATTAATTTTTCAGAAAATAGTAACAGAGTTCGTGTCTTTAGCGAATTTGTTGAGACTTTATTGTAGTCATGAATATTAACCTGAGAAAATTCACCATAAATACTTCTTGGACGATATACCGTCAAAATTATTTTATCAAATGATGCGCTGTTTAACGTTTGTAAAACTCATCGAAGATACTAAACCTCTGAAATTGGCGGTTTAAAAATGATGCTATCTTGACCTTAAATTACTGTTTTTAAACATGTGACCTATACATATAATTGGTCATACAACAAAAATCAAATGCTCATCAAAATCGATCAGGAACTGCTCGAGTCGAATGGAAATCGTCATTTTCCATAAATTTCTCTCTACAATCGGAAAGTGTTATCCTCGTTATTAATCATATTACGTTTTCGTCTAAACTCGACGCATTCCCAAAATAAAAACCTGTTTTAATCCACCTAGTGGTGCAATTGTGCTTGTCTCATTTGTCCAGACTACGATTCCATGGCTGGTTATTTTCAATACAATGGTGGAAATGAATATTACATGTTCAGTACGATTTGCACATACATACAATGGATCGACAGCCGCGATCTTGAGATACTATGTGATACTGAATCATCGCTTGAAACCAGCGGCGGATCATGGAGAAAGATCCGGGAGGTCCAGGTACTGCCGAAAATTTTCAATTTATTAAGAAATTTTAAACTAGTTTTAATTTTAAAGTAGCAACCCCTCACTGCATTCTCCCTCCGGGCCGGTATGATTGACGATTTTTGGAGTGATTGCATAACCTTTCTATATGAGAAAGGCAAAAATGTACCAAAGTCCAAAGAAGTCAATTTTTATTAAACATCTCAATGTTTCATGCATTTTAAAGTCATTTGGCATCAAAAATACAAATTTGATTTTGAAAATTTTTCATTTCAGTTTATATGGGAATTTGCTGTGTGATTGCACTCTTCAACTCATAACTCCGGAACCGGAAGTCCAATCAATATAAAATTCAATAGCGGCCGATGGGAAGGTTGTACCTTTCATTTCACTTTGTGCAAATCGGTTCAGCCTTCTCTGAGAAACAGAGGTCACATTTTTTTACACATACATACACACACAGACATTTTCCGATCTCGACGAACTCAGTCGATTGGCATATGACACACGGCTCTCCGGGTCGGGATCAGAGCTGAACAATTTCAGTGAAATCAGATGATAGCTGATATCCTTCGTTTTGAGCTATCACCATTTTGGACGAATATCAATTCAACACTAATACCATTTCACTTACTGAATGATAGTGAGCAAGCAAGAAAATTGAAAAACTAAGACCAACCAGGTTTGGACCAACGTCGGACCAATATCGGGCAGTGCTGGACCGACATCGGGCCGATGTCAGACCAACGTCGGGCCAATATTTGGCTTGTGTCGGACCAATGTCAGACCGATATCGGACCAATGTCAGACCGATATCGGACCAATGTTGGACTTATGTCGGACCAACATCGGATCATTGTCATACAAACATAAGATCAATGTCGAACGGTATGTTGTTTTAAATATCACTTCGCTGGCAGTCAATGTCAGTGACTGATGCATTCAACTGAAAATTCAGTAAAATGAGTGATGGTTCAGTTTGTTCGCCTGTCAATTTCACGTGTTCTGATACAACTGAACTGATATTGTCCAGCTCTGGTCGGGATTAGATTGACAAATTTTAGAGTGCGTTGCGTTGCGTTGCGTTGCGTTGTGACGATGATTTTGGCGGATTGCACACTGACCATCATGTTTGACTGCTGATTATCTAATAAGAGTTGCTTAGGAAGTGGTAAGTAGGAATTCATACCAATTCGACCCATATTAAAACCTCAACAGCATGATAGCCATCATTGCCGGCCGCCCCCATCTCCATCGTTCACGGGGAAGGATAAAGGATAAGGTAGACAGGAAGTGTTGATGCTCCACCTACTTAACAGAAGAACGACGATTCATCAGACTCTTCCATAGGTGTCGCGGAGTTGGTAGTTTGGAAGGGTATCAGGTCTAGGATTCGCTCCAAGCAAGCGATGCGACCTGTAAAGCATATTTTATTAGGTACTTGTTTAGTTAGTCTGCGAGTGCACGATCACTCGAAAAAGAGAAGATCTTGTTTAGTTTTTGGTTCTTTTTAAACTCTGGGCAGCCGGCTACCGAGAGTATACTATGTTCCCTAAGCAAAAGCAATTTGAACTCCACACAGCCAACCGTGGGAGTATTGCCAGGAAAGGCTAATCTTATCTGCGTAATGAGCCGGATCACTATTTATTGCAACAGTATTTGGACAGAATTCGCTATTTCTTCTCTACGATATATTTATTGGCTTGAAAACTACCGAGTGACAACACATTATACAGGCAAAAATAGCGCAAGATGTTATAAATCAAGGAAAGTATTTCTTATTTTCCATATCGGATTGCTTGTGGAATACAAGTATACGAGCGATAATAACGAACACTGAAGGGAAATAGAAAGGATTGTTAACCTGATGCACGGGCTTGATAGCAATAACGGAGCTTGAAATTAGGTTCACAAAAACATACGCGGCGAATTTTCAATACGTATTGACCTGTGGTCATAGATACTAGTCAGATTAGTCGTATTGGGGCTAATTTCCGATCAACTAGTCATTTTCACGGCAATGTTTTCTCGACTAGATCTGTTCGCACCCTCTCATTCTGCTACTATCGGCAGAAGGCCGATAGCACCCAGTCGTCGCCGGTCTAGGGACCAAATGTCATCAATAGACTTAGACTCGCGTGGAGGCATGAGATAGGAAACTAGTGAGAATTTTGCTATCACACCGTTTGACGACCAGAATGGATGGGAGAACAGTAATACTGGCAAATACCCACTACCATACGAACGGTGCAAATTCGGACGAGTGACGTAGAGTACTGCACTGGATGATTTTGAAAAAAAGACCAGGAGTGCGATTTTACGAAGTTCCAGCTTCCGATGGCCCTACATCCTCTGCCAAAGTGAAGTTCTGGAATGTTGAGATTTTTATCGCTGTTTAGGAAAGCAAAAGTATCACAAAGCTAGTGTCAGGCCATCATGAGACCCCAAGGAGTCACTCCTGGAGGCATCCGTAAATGCAGACCTGTCGGTAGACGATTCCAAATTTAATAGAAAAATACCTAATTTAACACATCTACAGATCGCTTGCAACATAAAAATCTTTTTGTGCAATTCGACAGCTCCATCTTAGGCCAATTCAATAAATTTCCTACATGAAAGTTTCCTTTTTTTTAAACGGTTTTTAAACCAAAGCTTTGGAAGTTAAACCTTGGCGTGGAAGTGCCGGTATATTAATATATTCTGTTACTTAGTGTAGAATTAAATTTAATCGTTTACGGCTAATATACAACCGCCAGAAGAAACTTAAAACATTGGTACACAATCGAGAATGGCAAATCAGAAAAGATGAGTATATGTCAGTGATTCACTAAATACAGACTGGAAAGAGGGTAATATGGAAAACCTTAAGGTCCGTCCAGGTTAGGTCTTCGGTACGGAGCAATACCTCGACCAAGGAACTCCTAGCATGTTGTTAGTCGCCTCTTACGACATGGGAGCAGTTCCCAGAGGTTCTATTCTTGGATGAAATAGTGCAAAAAGATTTCAGCCCGCCGGACACCACACGGCTTTAGATTGACAAATTTTAGAGTGAATGAGAAAGGCAAAAACATTTTTAGCAAATGTTGAAAGTTATGCATTTTTTTGGTGAACAGTTCTATGTTTCATAGACATTAAATCAATTTTAACTTCGCTTTCTATTAAATAAAGACACTTATTACAGTACATTTCTACAAATACGAGCTCAATTTGAAAATAAATCTGAGGATTATGATTGATGACAGAACCCTGGAATTTTCTATTGGAATGTTTTCAGGCAGGAATTTGATATTGATACTATTAGACAACGGTGAAATCAAGACCAATAGATCAGTTACTTATCAGAACCCCATTCCGACAATTTATCAAAAGTCCTCATGATGTTTACAACAACAGGTTATCAATCTACGGATCAGATAATTGTTATTGTAATATTGAATTAAATCATTCTGCATCAATAAATTTTCAACTTCAATCCAATATTTTTTTTGATGTGGTGGGGGGGTTGTATGGTGTTAAACCCCAAAACCTTCTCTTGGCTACGCCGTTGCTTGGAGTTATTTATTTCGCTTTTCATTTTCCGATTTGTTTCAGATCGATCCGATGGTTATAAGTTAGAAAAATTGCAGGTTCGCACAAATGAACATTTTTGTACTAAAAAGTTATCAAATTCCTTCCAGACAACTTGGAAGTGTTCGGTGATTATTTCTAGCGGTTGTAGATAGTAATATGAAATACAAAATTCGTTTTATCGAAATAATGTTTAGCTTATTTCAATGGATAATTACTATATTGAACAATAAATAGGCGACAAAGAGTAATCAACAAACAACAAGCCATAACTTTTAAAGTATTCAAAATAGATATTAAAAGTCTTTAGTAAAGTTATTCGCAAAAGTAAGAGCTAAAAATTTGCTGAAGGCATCATTTCGATATAATCACTTCCAAGAAAATTTGTAAAAATATCTCATTCATAGGGGGATTAATAAGCAAAAGCACAATACCAAAAGAAAGAGCATATTACCTCCATTAAATTCTCCGACGATACTATTGACCTAAAATACGCAGTTTTGGCGTTAATAATAGATTACATGTTTTTGGTCATATTTCTGGCAATCGGAAATGATAAATATCTTTCGTCCGCGTTTAATGTTAAATATCTCTTTTGATAATAGTCCGATTTCAACAATCTATAGCTTGTTCGAAAGATATTCGTTAAAGCTGTCTCGAAACATATAAATTGTTAATCTATATTGTCAATTTCGGTAGATAATTTAAAAAAACTGCAAAAACGCTGTTTTTACGCATTCAAACATCCATATCTTGGAAACTAAACATCAGATTCAAAAACAAATTAATAGCGTTCATACTGTTTTTTAGTTCTTTCGTGTAAAATTGGTTTGGATAAGATCGGTTCAACCATTGCTGAGAAACACGAATGAGAATTTGTCCGTTACACACACACACACACACACACACACACATACAGATACAGATACAGATACAGATACAGATACAGATACAGATACAGACACAGACACAGATACAGATACAGATACAGATACAGATACAGATACAGATACAGATACAGATACAGATACAGATACAGATACAGATACAGATACAGATACAGATACAGATACAGATACAGATACAGATACAGATACAGATACAGATACAGATACAGATACAGATACAGATACAGATACAGATACAGATACAGATACAGATACAGATACAGATACAGATACAGATACAGATACAGATACAGATACAGATACAGATACAGATACAGATACAGATACAGATACAGATACAGATACAGATACAGATACAGATACAGATACAGATACAGATACAGATACAGATACAGATACAGATACAGATACAGATACAGATACAGATACAGATACAGATACAGATACAGATACAGATACAGATACAGATACAGATACAGATACAGATACA
Source organism: Topomyia yanbarensis (assembly GCF_030247195.1). NCBI lineage: Eukaryota > Metazoa > Arthropoda > Insecta > Diptera > Culicidae > Topomyia > Topomyia yanbarensis. Next base: position 284,764,033 of record NC_080671.1, read on the forward strand.
GATACAGATACAGATACAGATACAGATACAGATACAGATACAGATACAGATACAGATACAGATACAGATACAGATACAGATACAGATACAGATACAGATACAGATACAGATACAGATACAGATACAGATACAGATACAGATACAGATACAGATACAGATACAGATACAGATACAGATACAGATACAGATACAGATACAGATACAGATACAGATACAGATACAGATACAGATACAGATACAGATACAGATACAGATACAGATACAGATACAGATACAGATACAGATACAGATACAGATACAGATACAGATACAGATACAGATACAGATACAGATACAGATACAGATACAGATACAGATACAGATACAGATACAGATACAGATACAGATACAGATACAGATACAGATACAGATACAGATACAGATACAGATACAGATACAGATACAGATACAGATACAGATACAGATACAGATACAGATACAGATACAGATACAGATACAGATACAGATACAGATACAGATACAGATACAGATACAGATACAGATACAGATACAGATACAGATACAGATACAGATACAGATACAGATACAGATACAGATACAGATACAGATACAGATACAGATACAGATACAGATACAGATACAGATACAGATACAGATACAGATACAGATACAGATACAGATACAGATACAGATACAGATACAGATACAGATACAGATACAGATACAGATACAGATACAGATACAGATACAGATACAGATACAGATACAGATACAGATACAGATACAGATACAGATACAGATACAGATACAGATACAGATACAGATACAGATACAGATACAGATACAGATACAGATACAGATACAGATACAGATACAGATACAGATACAGATACAGATACAGATACAGATACAGATACAGATACAGATACAGATACAGATACAGATACAGATACAGATACAGATACAGATACAGATACAGATACAGATACAGATACAGATACAGATACAGATACAGATACAGATACAGATACAGATACAGATACAGATACAGATACAGATACAGATACAGATACAGATACAGATACAGATACAGATACAGATACAGATACAGATACAGATACAGATACAGATACAGATACAGATACAGATACAGATACAGATACAGATACAGATACAGATACAGATACAGATACAGATACAGATACAGATACAGATACAGATACAGATACAGATACAGATACAGATACAGATACAGATACAGATACAGATACAGATACAGATACAGATACAGATACAGATACAGATACAGATACAGATACAGATACAGATACAGATACAGATACAGATACAGATACAGATACAGATACAGATACAGATACAGATACAGATACAGATACAGATACAGATACAGATACAGATACAGATACAGATACAGATACAGATACAGATACAGATACAGATACAGATACAGATACAGATACAGATACAGATACAGATACAGATACAGATACAGATACAGATACAGATACAGATACAGATACAGATACAGATACAGATACAGATACAGATACAGATACAGATACAGATACAGATACAAATACAGATACAGATACAGATACAGATACAGATACAAATACAGATACAGATACAAATTCAGATACAGATACAGATACAGATACAGATACAGATACAGATACAGATACAGATACAGATACGGATACAGATAGAGAGAGAGAGAGAGAGAGAGAGAGAGAGAGAGAGAGAGAGAGAGAGAGAGAGAGAGAGACATGGTCCCAAATCGTCGAGCTGAGTCGATTGCTATATAAGACTCGGCCCTCCGGGCCTCGGAAAAAATCTTGAAAGTTTGAGCGAATTCTATACATTTCTTTTATAAGAAATGTAAAAATGAGAATACCCCATTGGATATCAAATAATTTTGGCATGCGCACGCTAGGTATTCATTAGACATAGGGTAAAGTGCCTATTTTCACCAGGGTGCCTCACTAATTCATTAATTTCTCGGCCTACAATTAATGGAATATGTAAAAATTGACATCAACAGCTTTGCTTCGTTGTTAAGAACCAATTTAATAACACAAATGCTCTGAAATCAGTGTAATTCTCGTGTTTGAGCGCAATGAAAACTCGAATCGAGTACCCCTATTGTTGCGCTATCATTTGACTCAATGCGTTGAACAAAGATGGCAGACACTGCTCTATCCAACGGCTTCAAATGGGTAGGGTGATAATAGAAACATAGCGAAAATGGGCTCACCCTAATGAATATTAGTAATGAAAAAATAAAGATATTAGGAATAGCGTATACATAGTCATGTCAAGTGATCTTCGATAATTTCTCAAGATCACCGATTTTAGATAAACATATTTTATTGCATAGGCACCCGGTGTATAGCTTTCTGGTGCGGATCTCGAAAAAAAAAATCGTTGGGGCGTTTCGATTATGAAGTGGACATTGTACAATGCGTAATACGTAATAACCTCTTTTAGGGGTTAAATTATTGTAGATCACTAAAAATAGGCATATTTCGCGATTTTTCTTGGCGCAATGAAATCATTAATCGACATTCTGTAAAATATGAATTATAATATTAATTATAAGTTACAAAACTATTTTTTTTAATAATTTCATCACAAGATGGAGGCTGTGCAGCACTTTCCCAACAATAAGTTTTTTCGAAGGAGTCCACGGCGCACAGAGGAGTAACTAGAACAAATTCTTGGCCAATAACCAAAATAATTTTTTTTCGATTTTTTTGTTTCGTTATATTTTTTTACATGCCTAAGAACCTACTGTATAACGTGGAAAATTTAGGAGTATATCAAAAATTGTTAAAGAATTTTTGCATGTATGCCCAATGGTGATATTTTAAGGGATATTTTAATCGTTTTCGTTATATATTCAGCAAAATCGCCTTCTAGTGATGATGACTGTATTAAATAAGACAATATTATTACAACCGTTTAACTTCAGCTTAAAACTAACTAAAAAAAGTAGACTTGCTGTGTATTGCACCAACTTTAAAAAATACCTTTTTTAAACATTTTATTCTAAATTTGAATGATAAAAGTTACATTATAGTGCTAGATCCGGCAAAGTTGCTGAAGCAGTATTGCAAAACAAGATTTCATCTATACAAGAAATATTCGAACTCTTCCGATCTTGTCCGATCCACTAATTCCAAGCGATTTGAAAATATTGAAATTTTTACTAATTTGAGGTACACCGAAATACTGTAGGGCTAAATACTGTTTGCCAAAATGAATCTCTATGAAAATATGCAAAGGTGTCCCTTTTCTTCTCCCTTTCCCACTGATCAAATGTTTATGCAACTGGAAAAAAACAAATGTATTCACAAAGATCACCTAGAAATTACTAGTATTCGAAAGGATACATAAAATTGGCCTTTGCACTGGTAGGTGCGAAGATGCCAAATTGTTCCAAAAACTAGTAATTGTCGATTTTTAGTTCATATTAAGGCATAATAACAACAATTGCAGCAGCAAATAATTTTGGCCAGGATTCGACCCCAATTACTCCTCTGTGCGGCGGGAAAATCTCTAATAACTTAGGAACCAGACTCGATACGAAGTGACGTACGTAGAATTTTCGATATTTTTTTTTTCGCGAAATAGCGTATTATTAAATAGGAAAATGCAATAAAAATCGACATAAAATCACTTAGGTATTAAAAAAAATAAACAATGGACAACTAAAAATCTGAAGAATTTTGAATATGCTGCAAAATTTCAGGGGGACCAAAAATCGTTTGTTTGAGTTCAATTTTAAAAAAGTTGGCTTCGAGACAAACGCGGTTAATGTTTTCAGTCAGTGTATACCCTAAATACATAGGAAGTGTTGTGGCAGAATTGAAAATTTATACATTTATATATGCTTATACTCCTTAAAGGAGCTAAATTGGAGTGAACCCCCCTAATTTATGCAATTGGTGCACAATTCAACTTAAAGTTAAGTCTGATGTTTTGTGTTTCGGATTCTCCTCGACAGTGCCTAACTGTTGACTGGGCCGGTAGGTAGACACTAAATCCAAAAAATAACACTCAAATTACGTGTACGTTCGAAAGACTGGTCGGGACTGATGTCCCGGTGGTAAAGAAGTTCTGTTTTTACTGATGACGATAAAAATGAACCTTTGGGAAGTATAAGCATATAGCCACATTGGCGTGATAGTCACAGAAGTTTTGGTTCACTTTTATCCTCATCAGTAAAAAACAAAACTTCTGTACCACCGGGATATCAGTCCCAACCAGTCGTTCGAACATACACATAAGTTGCGTGTCATTTTTAAGATTTAGTGTATACCTAGCGGCCCAGTCAGCTGTTAGGTACTGACGAGGAGAATCCGAAACACAAAACATCAGACTTAACTTCATTTACATATTTTTGTCGCCGTACACATTTTGGCGCATAATTTTTAAGTCCCTAAGGTCCCTAATTTAGAACAACAAAAACGATTGATTTGATTTTTGAAAAATAATAGTGTTGTACCTCTTGATTAAAATCACTTTTGGTGGATAAATTTGCTTTGGAATGATTTTTAGTTTGGAACGAATTTATAATTACAACTTACATAAAACTTCTCAATAATTGTGTGTCGGGGCGGGATCCGGAATAATTTTTGAAATCACAAATCTACACCCCCTAGCGTCGTACCAAATCATGAAAAATGATACTGTTCAAATTTGGGTGAAATCGGTTAACTCGAAGACCTCTTTAAAGGACTTAAATTTTGTATGGAATTTCTAGCCAAAATGTATGGGGAAATACTTGCAGTTCACAAAATCGCCGCTAGATGTCGTTGTAAACATCCGAACATGCACCTAGGAAGGAGTTAAGCTTTTGAAGATATGCCGAACAAGTCGAAAATTGCAAGACAATCCAACCTACCGTTAAAGATACTGCTGCTTAACATTCGCAAAGGGAGTACTCCGCTTATCTAATGTATGTACCACAAAATTGTAAAGGAATAAAGCGACTCTTCCTTTTCACTTGAAAGTTCAGTATTTCTCCGTGTGGTGGAGGTAGGGTGCCAAGTAATTTAGGGGAACATGGGGAGACTTGACCAAGCGCAAGATTCTATTTTTGGCTATGACGTCTACTTTTCGGTTCATAAAATTATTTCGAAAATATTTTTATACTTGTTTCGATCCCTTAAGGTAATTTTAAAAGTTTGGAATAAAAATCCTTTCCTTATAGAAAATATTCCGTAATTAATAACTTTGCATTAAGCGATGCAATTTTTTATCAAACTTTGTATGGACATAACTACTTGACTACTAATTACTATTGAGGTACTCATATATCATCTTATTCCTTATGAAGCAGTGAAATGATTTTACATAAACCGGAACATTGGAATAGTTGTTACTAAAATTTGCACGACATTGAACGCAATAACTAATGTTGGGGAGACTTGACCAAGATTTTATGGGGAGACTTGTCCAAGTAGCAATAAGCTGAAGAAAGATACAAAACTCCTGATATTTATTATGCTTTAGTATCAACTGTTAATGTTAATCACGCCACAAAAAAAAATCCCACCTCAAACATCAGTCTATGTATTTTAGTATTAGTCAACAAAACTAGCAGTAATATGACTGATCACTTGACGTGTGAACTTGTAATGTAAGTAGTATAGTTAATCCTTAAAAAGCAATGCATTAAAAAAGTCGAAATTTATGAATTGCAACCCTTCTTATTTTTTATTGCTACCCAAGGATCTTGTCAATATGGAAAAAAATAATTACAGTCTGTTTTACGTAATTATTTTTATTCTGATTTTTTAAAATTCTCTTGATCCAGTCTCCCCAGGTCAAGTCTACAGACCAAAAAAAAACGATAACAGAAAAACTTTTAAGACTTTTGAAAAATTAAATTAGAAATTCTGCAAAAAAAACATGATCACGCACAATAACTTTGCATATATATCACAATGACTTTTGAGGGATTGAAGGCTTTTTTAGAGATTTATGCAGGTTTAGCTGAAAAGCTGGTCAAGTCTTCCCATGTTCCCCTACTCCTAACTATACGAAATACAGTATATAAAAGGCTTTCGTGTCTCGTTATGAGAATTGGAATTAGGACGCATCGTGTGTGTGAAATTAAACGAACCGTTTCCAAATAATTTCTTTTACGCTAAGGGGATAGCTGTTAGTTATTTAAAAAAAAGATTTGGCAAATTTACAGTTTACGCCGTTTTGAAATGAGCAGCTGCTTGAAGCACTTCGTAGATGACTTGTCAGGAGAAACAAATGGGTACTCTTTGCAACACACCTTCGAACCAGAATTTAAAATCCAAACGTAACGTTTATCCACATTCTAATGCTGCGCAGAATACCATTCGATGTGCTCCCACTAGTAACGCCTTAATCGACTCACCGTAGACAATGATGGAATTTTAAATTAAACTCCAACCATTCAACAATAATGCTCAGGGTCAGAACAGAATCAAATTCAACTCGATAAAAAACCCCTCTGATTTTGCAAAAAGACGCTAGTTGAATTTATGCAACTGGATTTTTAAACAGAATATTGTCGCGTATAACAGAAGACAAGTGAATATTATCGCCATCTCAAAACCAGGAAACAAACCCCGATCATAGCTCGCAGCTCGACTAGAATTTAAATTGTTGGAGAAAATTATCGCACGGTGTCTCGTCGATTGGGTTGCTTGTAATCAGTACAGCGTTGCCATTATTTATTTTGGGAAATCCGCAAATGTTATATCCCTGGCTGATGTAAAAATCCGCAAAAATCCGCAAGCAATACAAGCCCCATTTTTTATTTTTTTCCACCATTAAGGGCTTTTCGAGCTTTTAACAATCTATTATCATTACACATGCATAACTTTAATTTTTAAATTATTAAATATTTGGCTGAAAACTCTTTCCACACTCGCCGCTGAATGTGGGAGAATATCTACTTTCTCAATGAACTAAAGGAGCTGCGGGAATTCGACAAGACGCATATTTAGTTTTGCGCACCTTGTTCCAGAAATTTTCAAAAAGGAAAAAATCATGAATTGAAAATATAAAAATTGAAAATTAAATGATTGAAAAATCACAAATAAAAACCTAATAAATTCCAAAATAAAAAATAAAAAACAATTAAAATTAAAAAATAGAAGCATCGAAAATTTAAAAAAAAACATGAACTGATAAAATTACGAAAAACAAAAAAAAATTAAGGATGCGTCAATCAAATTCAAAGGGGCGGGCATAGCATAGTTGATAAATCGTTTGCCTTGTTCGCAGCTCACTTGGGTTCAATTATCAATCTCGCACATAGAGTTAAAGAGTTTTCTAAAGAGATTTTTCTATCCTGAAAAAGGAGGCAAATGACCCTAAGGCTAAAACGTCTATAATCGAAATGCTTCAAAATTTCAAATTTAATGGTCTAAAATTTTAGAAATTAAATACTTTGAAATCTAAAAAAATTTAAATTAAAAAAAAGTGATTTAAAACTTCAAAAATAAAATTATTTCAAAAAAGGTATGAAAAATTGAAAGATTTAAATTTTTTTTAAAAACCTTAAAATCGGAGGATTCAAAAATTTTCAAAGTTAAAAATTTGCAATCCAAAAATTGAAGATTTAAAAATCTAATAAACAATTGAGATATAATTTTTTTTTTTTTTTTTCGAGAGTTGTCCTACTGGAGCTGTAGAGCTAGGTTCTCGGAAGGGCTCCCCGTCAGAATCACATACTACAATTTGCAGACGAGACAGGCAATGTCGCCCAATAAAACACTGCAATAGGCCAATTGTAGCGGGCCGTGATTCTGAATGTGATATTCATTGTACGGTTCAGGCATGTGCGGGCGTAGGGACTCGGAATCGCGTGTATCATCGCGAAGGGCTCGAACATTTGTACGTTAATGTGCTCGATCGCGTGTGCGTTTGTATGTCGCGTGTGCTAACGTGTAACTTCGCGTGCATAAATTCTATTTCATAACCGTGTGCCTTTCGCATATTCGCGTGTGTTCTAGAATAATCGCGCGCGGACCGTGAATCTGATACTTAATTTTTTGTGTACGGTTCAGATTCCAGAAGGAAGTGGGTTCTTCCATATCATTAGAGTTCCCAATCATGTCGTCGTAGAACGCGTGGTCTAGAGGATATGAGCTTTATTTTTTTTTTTTTGATTGGTCCAACTGAATGTATGGACCTAAATTGCTAGAATGAAGGTTAAAGATTTCCGGACGTGACCGATTCATGATCGCGCATTTGCGGGTTGGCGTTTGAGATCGCGTTTGTAACTTCGTAAGTACTAAAACGTTCACACAATTGCCGGAGTGTTATCAAGTTTACGCGATCGCGGGCATAGGTGTGCGTAGATGATCGCGAAGGGCTTAAGCGTTCGTATGTTGACGTGTTTGTCGCGTGTATGTGACTTTGCATGTATAAATTCGATTTTGAAACCTTGCGGCGATTGATATATTCGCGGACCGTCATTCTGATCTTTAGTTTTCGGTGTACGGATCACATTCTGACAGGGAGAGAGTTACCCCATATCACTAGAGTTTCCGGTCATGTCGCCATGGAACGTTTTGTCTAGTGGATATGGTAGTTATTTTTCAATTTTATTATTTTTTTATTAATTAACAAGGACCTAGATTGTTTGTACCGAGGATAGATACTTCCGGACGATCCCGATTCATGATGGCGCGAGCGCGGGAGTTTGTAGGTTGACACTTGAGATCGTGTTGGTAAGTTTATTAGTGCTGAGATTTTCACCTTATCACCGGGGTGTAATCATGTTTGCGAGTTCGTAGGTTGCTTGGAAAATCGCGAGGGGCTTTAACGTTTGTGCGCTGACGTGATTTTGTAACGTGTGTTCTTGAATGGTTGCGCGAACCGTGAGTCTGATATTAAATTTTCAGTGCGCGGTTTGAATTCTGGCAGAGAGTGGGATCGTTTATATCAATAGGGTTCCCGGTCATGTCGCCATGAGACGTGTTGTCTAATAGGTATGGGCGTATTTTCTCAATTGGTCCAGCTGAAGGCATGGACCTAGGCTTCTAGGATCAAGGATAGACTTTCGGACATGACCGATTCGTAATCGCGTGCACGATGGCATTTTTGTAGGTTCCCGCTGAGACCGCGTTTGAGAATGTGTGAGTGTTAAGACGTTCACTATCACCATCTTTGTTGACCCAGCTGAAGGCGGGTGTAGAATGGCAGTATAGGACTCGAAAAGAAGAAATAAAAGACAATATATGAGAGACGTAATAGATTAGATAGGTACAAGATACAGCTGAAGTTATGATCATCACATGAGACATACATTAGTACTTCAAACACTACTAATACTTGAATAGCCAATCACCACACATAGCACATCCTTTCTCAATTATCTATTTGTTACTGGTTGATTGTTGGTTATGAGCTGGTGAATAGAGGAAAGGTATAGAACAGACAAAAGGCTCATATCAGCCCTCCCGGCCTCCCCGACACACCACTATCGAGGCGTATTGTAATCAACATCTTGAAGCGGGCTTCTTATATAAATCAAATCCTCAGTAGTCATAATGTTTGGTGGAATATTAACATGAGAACTAATTAACCTCTAGTAGTAGAACTTGGTGCAAATAAAAACTAAAAAGAGCGAAGGTCCTTATATTTAGATAACTCTATTGAATATATTGTGGCTTGATGATGTTTACAATACCGTCAATCCCATCAACCTGCGAGAGGGAATTGAGATATAATTTTTTTGTATGTTTAATTGGAAATTTAAAAAATTACAGGCCAAAACGCTTAATTTGAAATTCTGATTTTTTTTATTTTAAATATTGAAATGAATAAAAATTTGAAAATTGCAAAATAAATATATTTGAGAATTCAAAAAGTTAAACATTTAAAAGTTTATAAATTTTGAAATTTGAAGATTTGTTAAGATTTTATGATATAAAAATTATATCAGAATTTGGGAATTAAGGTTTAAAGGATTAAACATTAAAAACTTTAAAATTCAAAAATTTTAGAGTTCAATTTCTTCTCAAAATTTAAAAATCGGAAATATAAAAGTTTAAGAATCCAAGAATTTTGAAATTTAATAAATTCAAAATTGAAAAATATTCATAAATTCAAAACAAAAAAATTAAATATTTATTTTTAAATATTAAATTTGATATTAAAGCATCATATTTTCAAAATTATAGACTTTGAAATCTCTAAAAGTTTAAAACCTTAGCGTTTTTAACTTTGAATGCTTAAAAATTTAAAATAATACATAACGAATAGTTGAAACAACGAGAAAAGCGGGATCGAAGAAACAATCTCAGTTTATAGTATTTTTTGCCTTAATGTATTTTTATTTAGTTCTCAATGGTTGCTAAAACTCGGAAACTATTTCGCTGAAATTCAGCAACCAAAATTTACTTTGCCATTTCGAAATCAATTGTTTACTCGTTCCGGAAATTTCCTAGCTGAGTTAAGTGAGTAGGGGAACATGAGGAGACTTGACCAAGCGCAGAATTCTATTATTAGCAATGACGACAAATTTTTTCAAAAATACTTTTATGCTTGGTAATTTTAAAAGGTAATTTTAAATGTTTGGAATGAAAAATCCTATCCTTATAGCGTATATTCCGTAATTAATAAATTTAAGTTAAAGGATGTAATTTTTAATCAAACTTTGTATGGACATATCTACTCGACTAATAATTACTTTCAAAGTACTTATATCACATCTTATTCTTTGTGAAATAGCAAAACGATTTTACATTAATCGGAACATTGGAATTATTATTACTAAAATTTGCACGACATTGAACGTAAGAACCAATGTTGGGGCGACTTGACCAAGATTTTATGGGGAGACTTGACCAAGTGGCGATAAGCTGAAGAAAGATACCAAATTTCTGATATATACTATGCTGTGGTTCCTACTGTAAATGTTATCACGTCACACAAAAATCCCACCTAAAATATCAGTCTATATCTTTTAGTATTAGTAATGAAAGTTATGGATAAGTTCGTAACGTGTGAATATGCAATGTAAGCAGTACAGATAATCCTTAAAAGGAAATACATTTAAAAATGGAAATTTATGAAACGCAACCCTTTTGTATTTTTTGCTGCTACCCAAGGATTTGGACAATATGAAAAAAGGATTACAGTATGTTTTATGTCTTTATTTTTCGTCCTGATTTTTTAATATTTTCTTGGTCAAGTCTCCCCAGGCCTTGGTCAAGTCTCTCCGCAGTTGACCAGAAAAAGCGTTCACAGAAAAACTTTTATAACTTTTGCAAAAATAATTTAAAAATTCTGCAAAAAAAACATGACCACGCACAATACCTTAGTGCATCATATCTCAATGAGTTTTGAGGAAATGAAAACTTTTTAGAGAGTTATACAGGTTGAGCCAAAAACCTGGTCAAGTCACCTCATGTTCCCCTATATGTGAAAGTCGGTTACATCCCTGTACGCCAATTATTGCATAATTAAATTTATTTAAATAATATAATGTACGTATTGTGATTAAACATGAAATTTTAAATTCAAAAATTAAGGCCAACCATTTGATTCATTCATGAAAAATCCGCAAATTCAGAAAATCCGCAGAAAAATCCGCCACTCTATTTCAAATTGCGGAAAATCCGCAGGATTGCGGAAAAATCCGCAACTATGGCAACGCTGAATCAGTAACCCAGTTTGGTTTTCGGAGAAAAATAGGAACGAAGCGCTACTCTCATCAGAAATCGAACTCATGTAGAAGAAGTTAGTTGTCTGAGTTCTTAGTAATGGATGGGCTTCCGACTCAGGATAAATTTTCTTTACTGGAGTTTTGTGATGTGACCTAATAAGGTTGTACCAAAAAACTATATATTTTGTAGAAAAACACTCGTTTCCTTTCAGCTGGGAGCACTTACATTATAAAATTGGAATGAATACAGTATAGTTGAATACGAATCGCCTTAGTTTGTCGTCAAAAGATAAGTTTTGAAGCACCATTTATGTATGCCAGTATACTAGATACTCCCGATTCCACTTTATTTTTGGACACGTCAATGCGAGGACAATCTCGTGTAATCGCAGATCACCTACGCTCGTTGTATAACTCTCAACCATTCACAAGTAAAGGTTATGACGTTTATTGCCATAAAATGTTCTCCATTGATGGATCGCGAACAAATTAGGCTTGCAGAACATGGCTCTGTCTATAAAGCCGATCAAGCAGCAGTTTACCGTAATCTTGTATACATTGTTACTTCATTCCTGAAACTTGATAACACTGTTTGACACTTTTGTGTCAAACATTAGGTCATTTAGTTCATCTGTGTACTTGAGCCATTTGACTTCAAAAATCCAATTGGACAGAGACTGGCGGAGAGTTGCCGTGAGTCATTTAGCTCCCGTCGATATCTGCTCCAATAGAGCCCGGCGATGAATCTACCCCTAAATCCGACTGAGAGCTCCTCGTTGCCGGAATTTTTTACAGACACCGAGGTGAGGAATTCAACGAAGGTTCATCCGAAAATCTCCAAAATCGTGACCTACCATTTTATATTCCGATGAAACTATACAGGTTTCATCGGCATGGAAGACTAAGCATTTTCCACAGTCAATAAGATTATTTTGAGTCAAACGAAATTTTTTAAAAGGGCGTAGACGTTTCTATGTGCATTAATTTAATTTTTTTTGTTCGGTTACTCTATTTTACACAGCAAAACTATCTGAGAACAAGTTACAAGGAATGAAGACTTCCTCACGAAAAAAAATGTGCACTAAAAAAATAATGTGTCGTTTTTTACCAAACAAAATCTCATATTAAAAATTCTCCAATAGTTCATTGAAAAAGTGTCTTTTACTTCTTTAAAATGATAGATATTAGTTTTTTTACATTTTGTAATGGGGTAACACGAATAACGTTTAAAAAGGGCATAATTACACGATTTAAGTGTTTTCGTTAGAACAAAATTCCAAATATCTCTAAAACTATCGCATTTTAGAAGATTTTTGTTAAATACATTTTGATTTAAAATGATACTTAGACTTATATTCTGTTATAAAATTTGTATGTTTGTTTTGTATGTGAATTAGTATGAAATTTAAAAACATGTATAAAGTTATTGTTAGAAAAACTTTTTTACCAATAAGCTCACCATCATGCAATCACATTCAAAATGTTTCTTTTCTCTTTAGGTATTTGTTGGCAAAATATAAAAAATTAGAAAAAATGTGTTTTTTGCAATTTAAATTTTTAATATAAAGTTTTGTTTTTGTAAAAACTGACACAATATTTTTTGCAGTGTATATTTTTTTCGTGAAGATATATTTATGCCCTGTCTATCGTTCTCAGGAAGTATTGCTGTACAAAATAGAGTACTCGACTTAAAGTTTTTGGAAATTAATGCACGTAGAAACGTCTAAGTCCTTTTGAAAAATTGCTCTTGTATCAATAATTGAAAATCATGGAGATTCGTAAACTGAACACAACTGCAAAGTTTCGTTCGAATCGACGATTCTCATATTTTGCGGTCGGTCGGTTTCTCATGGAATCCCTCAGGTGCAGAGGTTGGTTCAACGATTCCGTTTGTAGCGTAGCTTCCGGATCGTTAACGTCTCCACCACGTACCGCCGGCACTTCGAAGCGAGCTACAAGATGTTGCCATGTAGTGGATTTAGTCTACTCCACAGGATGCCGGTATGATGAGTTTATTCAAACTGTCAGTTCCACCCTACTAGTATCTGCGTGACTACGACTTTCTACGCTTAGAGCCGCCATATCCCTTCCAACTACCCCGAATCATGGGTACTCAAGGACCACATGTTCCGGAGTATCTTCAGCACACTTTTATACACATATACATACATATAAACACATTTGAAGACGCTGGCCTCATGTCATGGCCAGAAAACGTCTCTTACTGCTCCATCACCTATCACCTATATCACTCCCAACTGTTTCAATACACGTATCGATGTGATTGATATGCCTTCAACGGTGCTTTGATCCGGTTGGACGCTACAATTGCTACCAGAACCACCTCAGTTTTGTGGTTACCTAGCTGTAACCTAAATACATTCAGTTTTCGATTGTGTTGCGGGTCGTTGTCAGCATTTTCACCATTTCTATCGTCTTTCTTGTAATTGTGAGAACGATGACTCCTATAGACAGCTTTAGCGTTAGAATGCCATTATACATCATGTTCCAAAGTTTTAAGCCAAGTATTGAGCCTTATGGCACTCCTGTCGTTACTCTCATTGACTTCTGTTCCGAATGTGTGTCGTAGACCAGTACTTGGTTCTGAACAGGCTGCTGCACAGGTATTCGGGTACTCTTTGTGCAACGATTCTGGTATATCTTCCTAGCTGACGCTGAAAAACGCGGTCTTGGCGTTTATCATTACTACGGTGCAGTAACAGCTCCTTCTCTATTTGAGTGTCTCTTCTGCTCTGTCCAGCTCGCTTCTCTGTCGATCTTACTTTCCGGATTCCAAATTACCTATCGGAGAAACCGCTTTCGCGCTCCGTGCATTTCGTTATCCTGTTGAGGACTACACTTCACAAGAGCTTTCCGAGAACATACACCCATATGGGTCTGAATGATGTTAGAATTTTTGACGGTTTCCGTGGTTTAGACAGCAGCACCAGATTTTGAATTTTTCATCTCACTAGAATCAGTAAGTTGAATAAATTGGCTCGATTGGCACGTTCCCCAACTTATTAGGATAATTGTTCCTACCAAGTAAGTAGTCTCGTCATTTCATTTGAGAAGGGAAAGACAATACAATACTTACACAATACAAGCGCAACACAAAACTGTAAACAGTCTGGATTCTTCACACCGAAAGGAAAAATGAACCCTACTGATAAATCCTATAGCTCTTTATCCCAAAAGGTTAGGAACAATAATGTTTGGGTTTAATTTCCTGTAGATTGGTTGTCTATATATGAGGAACAAAATATCCCGACACGCAATTGTAGTAGGGGAATATGGGGAGACTTGACCAGGTTTTTAGCTAAAACTGCATAAATCTCTAAAAAGGCCTTCAATCCCTCCTACTGCAGGGTTGTTACATATTAGATAATATGTAGTTCCGAATTCAAATTGATAAAGATTACACGAATAATACTCAGCAGTACCCATGTGAAGATTGAATGCTGCAATTTTGCTTAGAGATTTTATCCACGACCAACTACCTGAAAAGAGCTCAGGGACAATCGCTATTGATAGATCGATAGTCTGAAAAGTGTGTGTTCAAAAGACAGTTCAGTATTTCACCTTACTCAGTCGAGCACCATTAGCAGTTCCAATTGAACTGACATGAGTCTTTCGATTTTGAAAGTAGCTTTTTTAATCTACCAATTTACAAACGTGCACTGCACAGTGATCTGGAATGTAAATTTAGGAGGAATTCAAGTATTTACTAAGCCTTATCATGGTTTTGGTGAAGTGTTCAATTTTTTTGTTTCTATTATAGAGGTTTTAACCTTCAGTTATTTGCCTCTTCGGGTTAGAAATACCTCTTACGAAAAATTTCTAACCCTATGTGCGGGATCGGGACTCGAATCCAGGTGCGCTGCATACAAGGCAATCGTTAGGTTAGTTCTAATCTGACTAACATGAAAATTTTTGGTTTTGATCATTCTAGGTAGAGACATACTAAATCGAGTGAAGTTGTAGAACGACTAATTGTAATAAGCTCTATCTGTTATACTTTTCATTTTACAAAATTTTGTGGTATTGATTTAAAACTAAAGTAATCTTCAGGCAACTTTAAAATAATTTTATGGCGAATAAGTTATTTCATGGTACCACATATCTAACTAAAATCATTCGTTTTCGAGCTCTCCATCGAGACAGAGGTTGTTTTTTCTAGTCCGTAGTGCTGTGTGAGGCGATAAAGAATAGTTTTAATCCGCATTCAAGGTTATTTTGCCAGTTCAGTTCGGTTCGGTCCTCAGTCTTTTGTTCGCGTGTGAGGATTAAACAATAGCCAGCTGTATAAGCTGGATCGGTTCGTCGTTGGACACCAGTTTAAAGCTAAGTGGTTTTTGTCTTTTGTAACACATTTATTGCTTTCTTCCGTCTGCGCGGGCGCTGACCCCGTGCGTTGACGTTTTCTATGGTTCCCTCTCCGGATGGTCAAATGGAAGTTGAATCGGGTTCAACTTCTAAGGCTCCCCCCCGGCCCAAATGCTATCCAGAACTCTCAAGTGGTCCATTTGTGGTCTTCCTTCGGGCCAAGACTAAATCACTGAATCTTCTTCAGATTTCTAGAGACCTGACGGAACGGTTCTCGGCTGTGACCGAAATTTCAAAGGTCCGCTCGGACAAGATAAGGGTGTTGCTAGCCAACTCAAAGCAGGCAAACGATATTGCTTGCTGTGAGCACTTTACGCGGGATTATAACGTGTATATTCCGGCTGTAAGAGTACAATCCGAAGGCGTCGTAACCGATGAGAGTTTGACGTGCGAGGATCTGCTGAAGTACGGGGTTGGCCGATTCAGAGACCGCTTACTTCAGCCAGTTAAAATACTTGAGTGCAAACGTTTGCACTCAGTAGTAATTGCGGGGGATGGTTCAAAAACGTACCCCCAATCAAACTCTTATCGGGTGACCTTCGCTGGTACCGCTTTGCCAAATTTCGTCCTCTTGCACAAGGTTCGTCTGCCTGTGCGTCTGTTTGTGCCGCGGGTCATGAATTGCACAAAGTGTAAACAACTGGGTCACACAGCCACCCATTGTAGCAACAAGGCCCGCTGTGGAAAATGCGGGGAGAATCATCTAGATGATTCGTGCAGTAGGCAAGCCGAAAAGTGTCCTTACTGTGCGGAGAGTCTGCATGATATCTCGGCATGTCCCGCGTACAAACTACGCGGGGATAAACTGAAATGTTCCCTTGCGGGACGATCCAAACATTCTTTCGCAGAAATGTTAAAGAATGCTACGCCACCATCCTCAGCAAACATCTATACTCACTTGCCTCCTGACGAGGGCGAGGCTGGTAACCCACAAGAGGGAACATCTACTAGGGTGCCTAGAATTTATAGGAAGAGGAGGAACACTTCCTCTCGTAAAGTTCCTTGTAAAGGCCAGAAGGTGTCCCTTGAGGGGGCTCCGAAAGTCACATCTATTGGAAGTGTTGCAACCAAACCGAAGCAATTAGCTCCTGGTCTCGGAGGATTAAGCTCAGAGAAGGAGTTCCCAGCACTTCCAGGAACATCAAAAATCCCAA
The DNA here is from genome assembly GCF_030247195.1 of Topomyia yanbarensis. Lineage (NCBI taxonomy): Eukaryota > Metazoa > Arthropoda > Insecta > Diptera > Culicidae > Topomyia > Topomyia yanbarensis. The sequence goes on from NC_080671.1 coordinate 284,781,259, forward strand.
GTGTTCCTTTGTTTCAGTTCGAGAGTAATCACAGCACTGGAATTATAAAACTCTCGGACATAGTGGACTGGATAATAAAAACTTTCAATATTACTGATCCTATTAAAAGTCTTATGTTAGCTTTTCTCCCTACAGTGAGGACATTTTTGAAGCAGTTGACTGCTAAATGGCCCCTCCTCTCAGCGATTGTATCCTTCGATGGCTAACTCATCGAACGAGGTCACGGATTTGATCACTGTTCTACAGTGGAATTGCAGAAGTATCATCCCGAAAATCGATTCCTTCAAAATTTTAATAAATAATTTGAGTTGCGATGCATTTGCATTATGTGAAACTTGGTTAACTTCCGACATAGAACTCAACTTCCACGACTTTAATATTATTCGCCTGGATCGAGACACCCCCTATGGAGGAGTGCTTTTGGGGATCAAAAAGTGCTATTCCTTCTACAGAATTAACCTTCCCTCGATAACAGGTATTGAAGTTGTCGCTTGACAAGTAACAACCAAAGGCAAAAGCCTTTGCATAGCTTCCATATATATTCCCCCCAACACCGCGGTTGGGCACCGACGGCTACAAGACATCTTAGAATCCCTGCCAGCACCGCGACTAGTTTTAGGAGACTTTAACTCTCACGGTACAGCATGGGGTTGCCTCTATGATGATAACCGGTCTTCCTTAATTCAGGATCTTTGCGATAACTTCAATTTGACAATTTTAAACACGGGTGAAATGACACGGATTCCTGCTCCTCCAGCGCGCCCGAGCGCCTTAGACTTGTCCCTTTGCTCAACATCGCTGCGGTTAAATTGCACGTGGAAGGTAATTCCTGATCCCCACGGCAGCGACCATCTGCCGATTGTAGTCTCAATCAATAACGGTTCAAGGCCATTGAAATCAATCAATATTTCGTATGACCTCACACGAAATATCGATTGGAAGAGCTATGCTGCCGCGATATCCGACAACATCGAATCTACCCAAGAACTTCCTCCGGAGGAAGAGTACAGCTTTTTGGCTGGCTTGATTCTCGACAGCGCGAATCAAGCTCAGACTAGGCCAGTACCCGGCGCGAACATACAAAAACGTTCTCCCAATCCCTGGTGGGATAAAGAGTGCTCAGACGTGTACGCAGAGAAGGCCGCCGCGTTTAAGACCTTCCGGAACGACGGGTTACCCGCCAGTTTTCGACAGTACGCGACGTTAGACAAGCGAATGAAGAGTTTGATGAAAGCCAAAAAACGCGATTATTGGCGCCGGTTCGTCGACGGATTAACGAGAGAAACATCGATGAGCACTCTTTGGGGAACAGCCCGACGTATGCGAAATCGAAACAGTACTAATGAGAGCGTGGAATATTCAAACCGTTGGATATTCGATTTCGCCAAGAAGGTTTGTCCGGATTCCGCCCCGGCACAGAAGATTTACCGCGCCGCGTCTCCTCATGATAGCGCGAACGAAACACCTTTTTCGATGGTGGAGTTCTCACTTGCTCTCTTGTCGTGTAACAATAAAGCTCCGGGGCCAGACAGAATCAAATTCAACTTGTTGAAGAATCTGCCTGACTCTGCCAAGAGACGCTTGTTGAACTTATTTAATAAGTTTCTCGAGGCTAACGTTGTCCCACTCGATTGGAGACAAGTGAAGGTCATCGCCATCCAAAAACCAGGAAAACCAGCCTCCGACCACAATTCGTACCGTCCGATCGCAATGCTATCCTGTATCCGGAAGTTGTTCGAGAAAATGATCCTATCCCGCCTCGACAATTGGGTCCTAGCAAATGGCTTACTGTCAGATACACAATTTGGCTTTCGCAAAGGCAAAGGGACGAACGATTGTCTTGCGTTGCTCTCAACTGAAATTCAAATGGCCTATGCTAGCAAAGAGCAGATGGCATCAGTGTTCCTAGATATTAAGGGGGCTTTTGATTCAGTTTCGATCAACATTCTTTCAGAGAAGCTGCACCAGCATGGTCTTTCAGCGACTTTAAACAACTTTTTACTAAACTTGTTGTCGAAAAAGCACATGCATTTTTCGCATGGTGACTTATCGACATCACGATTTAGCTACATGGGCCTTCCCCAGGGCTCATGTCTAAGCCCCCTTTTATACAATTTCTATGTCAACGACATTGATGAATGTCTTGACAATTCCTGCACGTTAAGGCAACTTGCAGACGATGGCGTGGTGTCTGTTACGGGACCCAAAGCTGTCGATCTACAAGGACCATTACAGAATACCCTGGACAATTTGTCTGCTTGGGCTATTAAGCTGGGTATCGAATTCTCCACGGAGAAAACTGAGCTAGTTGTATTTTCAAGGAAGCGTGAACCAGCACAACTACAGCTTCTATTAATGGGTCAAACTATAGCTCAGGTCTTCACAGTAAAATATCTAGGGGTCTGGTTCGACTCCAAAGGTACTTGGGGATGCCATATTCGGTATCTGAAACAGAAATGCCAACAAAGGATCAACTTTCTTCGTACAATAACCGGAACATGGTGGGGTGCCCACTCAGGAGACCTAATTAGGTTGTATCAAACAACGATACTGTCGGTAATGGAATACGGATGCTTCTGCTTTCGCTCCGCCGCGAACATACATTTCATCAAACTCGAAAGAATTCAGTATCGTTGTTTGCGTATCGCCTTAGGGTGCATGCAGTCGACCCATACGATGAGTCTCGAAGTGCTGTCGGGCGTTCTCCCGTTGAAAAATCGATTTTGGGAACTCTCATATCGATTGCTCATTCGATGCGATATCTTGAACCCGGTCGTGATTGAAAATTTCGAAAGGCTTGTTGAGCTCAATTCTCAGACCCGTTTCATATCCCTGTACTTTGACTACATGGCGCAGAATGTTAACCCTTCTTCTTACAATCCCAACCGTGTGCATTTCATAAATACTTCTGAATCTACTGTTTTCTTCGACACATCCATGAAAGACGAGATTAGTGGAATTCCGGACCACATACGCCCACAAGTGGTTCCAAACATTTTTTATAATAAATTCCGAGAAGTCGACTGTTCTAAGATGTTTTATACTGACGGATCAAACCTCGAAGGATCCACTGGCTTCGGTATTTTCAATCAAAAGTTCACCGCCTCCTACAAACTCAGTGACCCTGCTTCAGTTTACGCCGCAGAACTAGCTGCCATTCAGTATACCCTTGGAGTCATTGAAACATTACCCGCAGACCATTACTTCATCGTTTCGGATAGCCTCAGTTCCATTGACGCTATTCGCTCGATGAAACAAGGCAAGCACTCCTCGTATTTTTTGGGGAAAATACGGGAGCTACTGAGTGCTTTATCTGACAACTCTTTCCAGATTACCTTGGTATGGGTCCCTTCTCATTGCTCCATTCCGGGCAATGAGAAGGCAGACTCCTTAGCTAAGGTGGGTGCCTTAGAAGGAGACGTTTACGAAAGACCAATTTGCTTCAGCGAATTTTTCAGTATTACTCATCAGAGAACCCTCGAAAGTTGGCAAACTTCGTGGAGCAGTGGGGAGCTGGGAAGGTGGCTACATTCGATAATCCCTAAGGTATCGACGAAACCTTGGTTCAAGGGGATGGATGTGGGTCGTGACTTCATTCGTGTGATGTCCCGACTCATGGCAAACCATTACACGCTGGATGCACATCTCCGGCGTATTGGGCTCGTGGATAGTGGTATCTGCGCTTGTGGCGACGGCTATCACGACATCGAGCACATTGTCTGGGCGTGCACCGAGTACAGTTCCGCTAGGTCTCGGCTAATGGATACCCTGCGGGCCCGAGAAAGACCAACCAACGTCCCGGTTCGAGATGTGCTGGCAAGCCGCGATGTTCTCTATATGTCCCTTATATACACCTTTGTGAAAACCATCAATATACAAATCTAACTGTCCCTTGTTATCTCCTTATCATTCTCAGAACGCTCTTCCACCTGTATCAAACCATCTGTATCGAATGAGCCAACAAACACGGGACCTACGGCACGAACATAACACGCTTAACTCGAAATGTAGCCGATCCACATCTGAGCCGTACTACGAAATCGTCTGGAAAAACCCCTGCCATCTTGAGGAGGACCACCCGGCGTCCCAGTACATGATTCCCCTGATGAAGGCCACCCGAGTTTGTAATCCATCCGTTGATCTCACGATGCCTGAAACTGAAATAATTTTCTCTCCCTGCCATCTTTGTCTACCCTCCCTCCCCTGACTCTTATACCCAGAAGTAACACCCCTACCCCTCCCTCCCCCAATATCATCACGAAGCATTTAGCTCTTTTTGTCTCTTCTAGTTTTAACTATTATATTATATAATCTCGTTGAAATTGCCCAACTCTACTACCCACAAAAATAACTATAATTACGAATCTTTACAAAATTCAATCATGCCCTCTAGTTATGCCTAGTTTTAAGTTAGTCGTAAAAAATTGTCCCCCTTAATTAAACATTATTTGCTCCAATAATCTCACTGATAAAAATGTCAAACCATATTGCCACAAAAACTAAATGACCCCCCTAATCTTACGAAAACAATATTATCCCCTTGTGTAGATATATATAAGATAGCTATAAAATCGCATTAGTTTCATTTAAAAAAAATCAATATGTAATCCCCTAGTTTTAAGCAATTTAAAATGTAAAACAAAACAAAATTGGCACCTTTAAGCTAACGCAACGTGCCTTATCAAATAAACGATTTGAATAAAAAAAAATCTAACTAAAATCGTTGAAATGTCAGTCCCGGTACGGTCCGGTGAGTAGTTTGTGTAATGGCTTAGTTGGTCCATGCAGGCGACATGCAGTCTATAGGACACGAAGATGGATGGGCCTAGGAAGGGTATCATAGTGTCAAGTCGTCTAGTCTGTGTATCTTTCACCTTGTAACACGTTAAGGTCAACACCAGTACAACTGAACACGGAAGAAGGGGGGGGGGGGAGACTTGGTTTGAGAAAGTCGGGTCAGTCATCACCGAAGAACCGATGTGACTTTAATTTTAGAATATGCCCGAAATCCGGAACTTCCGGAGTTGTCGATAGTGGACAATATATCTAAAGACAGGTAATCAATAATCTAGACGTGCGAATTGAAGTAATTTGGTGACCATTTCAATAGTTTTAGCCTCTGAAGTATTATGATTGTAACGGTTTATATGGAAAATTCCTGTGAAACCTTACTAATCATCCTGTAACTCCGGAAAAAAGACTCAGAACCGAATGAAGTCAATGGGGTTACTGTATTTTTCAATTGAAATCAGGTTTGTAATAATCTGTCAAAATCGCTGGGGAATAGGTGTGATATTAGCCTAGGAAATTGGCGAGTTCCCCGTCATAGATGGCCAATGTGGTCAAAGCTACTTTGATTGGCCACTAGTGATGCAGACCCGTAAATTAAAATAATGTTGCACCCATTTTAATAATTTTTACATCATTTGGACATCGTGTTGGTACCATTTTATGTGGGAATTTGCTGTTTGACCGCACTCTTCATCTCGTAACTCCAGAACCGGAAGTCGGATCAACTAAAAATTAAATAGCAGCTTACGGGAGCATTATACTTTTCTATTCTATTCTATTCTATTCTAACCCTTACACAGCCAGTATTGAAAAGCATCCTGGAAAACACTACAGTGATTCTGTAGTGTTTTTCTTGTCAATATTAATATTTGAAGCATATTTTGATATGTCGCAAATATTAAAACGGCCAGGCCTACTGTGCAGAGTTGGGTTTGAAGAGGTTTCAAAATTATACGGCAATTAAATGATTCATTTAATGAATAATTTAATTAGCGAGTTGTTTTGAATCTTAAAGGAGGAAGAAACGAGGACAACCGTACCGACCGTTTCAGTTTGAAGGGAATATGATAAATCGTTGGGAGTGACTTGGCTAAGATGGTTAATGTCACTCCTTTGGTCCTTTGGAATGGGATGGGACAGAGGTATTTACACCTTGTCCTGGCTAATAAGCCTAGGTTAAAGCGCCTTTACTCGCTCTCATTTTAGACCAGAACTAATTGAGATTGCAAACGTTCATTGGAACAACATGTTTGGAAATTACATGATGAGCCACATCGTGCAATCTATATTGATTCTTGCATGCTGATCAATACTGACACCGGTCACGTCCGAATGCACATCTTCTGGGAAAGGAAGAAATGTTAGTCCGATACTGACAGTCTATTGGAATGAAACCGATAGATAAATGATAAATTCATGATTTATGTGACAAGTCTTTACACCAGAGATTCAGCGATTCACAAGGTTTGCTATTCCGTAAACATCGATTTTCGATGACGTCGTTGAAATAATTGAAATAAATTAACAGGTTTCCCCAAAGTTGATAGTTGACACTATTCAAGCTCTTACGGTTGCTTTGTTCTACTCCGAACTGGACTTTCTGCAAACTGTGGACAACCGTAACTTACAGGGCATTATCCTCTTTGAAATATTTGCACTTCACTGCTGTATACTTAATAAGTATTACTTATATATTAAATAAATAAAAAGTTAATTCCGTAAGTAGTTGAAAATTTTTGAAAATTTTGCGCGACGGTTGATTACGTAGCAATAGTACATCAAAAATAGTTTGTACTTCCAAGCTACACATTATAAAAAGTTCGAATCATTTTACCTCTTGTTGCATAACTCATGTGAAAAAAGTCTTGGTACCAAATTCTACTTCGATTGCATAGCCACGTAACATAAAATGTAAAGCACATTGGAAGCATACTAATAAACAATATATTAGAAAGATCTCACCCGATATTCTACGAGTTGCTCCAGACTGTAAATCTCAGTTTCAACAGCTCATCCTCCTGTGGGAGTAATCAGGAAACTAAGTTATGAGCGGACCTGTCAGATTCGTCACCACCATCAATTGCACGACGCTTATTCATATCACTTTATTCCCCAATTCTATTGATGGTCGAAGTATCACATCCTTTATGCATCCAGAAAATCCTGTTGAGTACGGCCCCTGCCTCCATCGTCAACGATCCTCCAAAAGCGCCTGCAATGTTTCAACGATCCTCCAAAAGCGCTAGGCACACTCTAGGTGAAACCGCGCCATACGGATTACACGGAATACATACTGATTCACTGATCCACTGTCTTCAGAAGAGATCAAACCTTCACATCAATGTCAAAGGGCAAGTTTGTATAAATTATTTCGTAGAACGTTTCCTGTGAGGTGGAAAATGACGGACGCAGAAAAATTTGCGTCCATTGCCCTCGGTTGCTACGATCCTTTTCAACAGTTTATGGGAGCATTATACTTTTCATTTAAACTAAGTTTGTGAAAATCTGTTCAGCCCAAGGGGTGAGTCGCTTAGCACAAATCGAATTGTGCTCACAAACAAACAGGATGGTAGCTTGTGCCGCAATGTGCCACGGTGTGCCACGATGTGCCATGGTGTTCAGTAAAACAAAAGCAATGGTTGCTATGATTATTCAACTACACTTTGTTGACAATTTTTGAGTTGTCAAAAGTGTGCCTCATTGTGCCACACATTGTGGTAACGAGTGAAGTGATCGTGCATTACTGTGAATCGTAATCTTATATCGTGTTATCGTAGGTGATACAGTGTGTATGGCACATTGTTCTAAGCGACTCATCCCTTGGTTCAGCCATCTCTGAAAAAAGTTTAAAATGACACGCACAGACAAAAAAACATACACGAAAGATAATTAGCTTTGAATTAACGTCTTAAAAATGCAAATTTCAAACATTTTCCAATTAAATCCTTGTGATTCCACATATAAATGGCCTTGACTAGCTACATAAGGACTCGTTGGAAGGATCATAAGGATCTGTTCTGTATATTGGTTGAATCTAGAATTTACTTCACAGTCCCATCCTCCAGGATTTTTGTGCTTGGGTTAATAAAAATCGAAAAAAATCATTTTGATTGACTCCTGAAGTCACTCCACATATAAATGGCCTTGACTAGCTACATAAGGACTCGTTGGCAGAATTATAAGGATCTGTTCTGTATATTGGTTGTATCCAGAATTTATTTCAGAGTCCCATCCTCCAGTATTTTTTGTGCTCGGGTTAATAAAAATCGAAAAAAATCATTTTGATTGACTCCTGAGGTCACTCCACATATAAATGGCCTTGACTAGCTACATAAGGACTCGTTGGCAGGATCATAAGGATCTGTTCTGTATATTGGTTGTATCTAGAATTTATTTCAGAGTCCCATACTCCAGGATTTTTTGTGCTTGGGTTAATAAAAATCGAAAAAAAAATCATTTTGATTGACTCCTGAGGTCACTCCACATATAAATGGCCTTGACTAGCTGCATCAGGACACGTTACCAGGATCATAAGGATTTGTTCTGTATATTGGTTGTATCTAGAATTTATTTCAGAGTCCCATCCTCCAGGATTTTTTGTGCTCGGGTCAATAAAAATCGAAAAAAATCATTTTGATTGACTCCTGAGGTCACTCTACATATAAATGGCCTTGACTAGCTGCATCAGGACACGTTGCCAGGATCATAAGGATCTGTTCTGTAAATTAATTGTATCTAGAATTTACTTCAGACGGGGGTGGGCGTAGCGTAGTTGGTAAATCGATTGCCTTGTACGCAGCGCACCTGGGTTCGATTCCCGACCCGCACATATGGTTAGAAATTTTTCTTAAGAGATTTTTCTAACCCGAAGAGGCGAATGACCTTAAGGTTAAAACCTCTATAATCGAAATAAAAAAAATTACTTCAGAGTCCCATCCTCCAGGATTTTTTGTGCTCGGGTCAATAAAAATCGAAAAAAAAAATCATTCTGATTGACTCCTGAGGTCACCCCACATATAAATGGCCTTGACTAGCTATATAAAGACGCGTTCGCAGGATTATAAGGATCTGTTCTGTATATTGGTTGTATCTAGAGTTTATTTCAGAGTCCCATCCTCCAGGATTTTTTGTGCTCGGGTCAAGAAAAATCGAAAAAAAAATCATTTTGATTTGATTGACTCCTGAGGTCACCCCACATATAAATGGCCTTGACTAGCTGCATCAGGACACGTTGCCAGGATCATAAGGATCTGTTCTGTATATTGGTTGTATCTAGAATTTACTTCAGAGTCCCATCCTCCAGGATTTTTTGTGCTCGGGTCAATAAAAATCGAAAAAAAAATTAAAGGGTTGTGTACAGGACACGACCACTGTGACATTAAAAATGTAGCCCTTTTCAAGAGCGTGCAAATGAATTTTATCTATCACACATATCGACTCACGTTCTTGCTCACTCGCCTGTTTTCATATGTTACAATTTGCTATATACCATCCCCATTAAAACATAATTTATTGAAGGTCTTTTAACGGTAATCTATTAATTAATCAAGTACCTCACTAGGTGATTGGCATTATTTGTCTGAAGAAAAATTCCATATTGAGAACTGTGATGAGGAAGCCCACGCCCGCCAACGGAAATATACAGATTCTCCATGAAATATGAAATTTCATTTTCCATTTAAATTTTCAATAATGTACTAATGAACTTAAGTAAACAATCTTAAGGTGAAGTATTTCTTGATCGATTAGTGGTGGAAAAAATGAAATTATTTGATGAATTACATTGTTATACAACGTTCGCACTACCAGTTAAAACGGGTTTTTATGCTATCTTGGTGACATTTTTCTTGTTGCTAATTATTATAACATATTATAACTCTGTAGTGTAAACATTGTATTATTAAACCAATTCTGCAGCGTTTTATGTTATATAGGTGTTTTATGTTGTAATAGGACTGACATAATTATATCTTCAGTACAGCGGTTTGTTTCATAATTTAAAACAGATTTATTTTAAAATTCAAATTAGTATATCCAACCGTTCTATTTGTTGTATACTTTAAAATTTAGAACTGTGTTTTAAATACATAGGGTAGGACAGATACTCTGACTGAATAAACTGGGAAAACCATTTGAAGTACAGTAACGCTTAAGACATGGCTTGAATTTTAATCGAAAAAGAACACCCGCTTAAGTTTGGACAGAGAATGCGCAAAATTTGCAAACCTAAAAGCGGACCCTACACGAGCAGGAATATTGACAATAAACTAATTATTGATCAATATATTGATCATGTAAGGACACTATGAAAATATTGATTCTATAGAATTCAAATGGGATTGATGGATTGAAGTAGTCTTGTCAATATTTTTATTGACAATATTCTTGTCTCGTGTAGGGTCCGCTAAAAAGCAGTTTTTTTCCACACCGTATGTCAGATCTTCATAAAAATCAATCAGCGTATGTAGAATGTTGTTACAGTACTGCTGATTGATTTTTATGAAGATCTGACATACGGTGTGGAAAAAACTGCCTTTTTCGTTTGCGAATTTTAGCCTTTCTCTGTCTAACTTTAAACTGCTGCTGGGACGGTAAGTTCTGTTTTAAAATTTTCCGTTGTGTGCAGTACGAAACAAAAGTGTTTGAAATTAGAAAACAAAAAGTTCTGCTGGGAATGTGATTGTTTCCGATGCAATTACACTCAGGTTTTTTACGCAGGGGATACAGGCCGCGTAAATTTCAAAATCCGCGTAAAAAAATACGGCGCAAAAAAACCGCGAAAAAACCTGAGTGTAGTCTCCTAGGGACCATTCATAAATTACGTAACGCATTTAGGGGGCGGAGGGGGTACGACATGTTGTGACAAGTTGTGACATAGGGGGGAGGGGGTGTTAACTAGATCGTTACGTAACATGTTTTCATCGAAGAAAAAAGTTTTTTTTCTTGGAATTTGTTACGTAACAGGGGAGGGGGGATGGAGAAATTTGTGACAATTTGTTACATAGGGGGAGGGGGGAGTCAATTCTGGGCAACTTTTGCGTTACGTAATTTATGAATGGTCCCCTATATAAAATACTACGCTGCTGAACAGTTCAATAACAACAGAAGCACGTTGTCAGATGCCTTACTAATAAAAAACATATAACCGAAATATATATCACATATAACCGAAATATGAAACATGAAAACCAATAGGCTCTTTACCCTACGCAGCTACAAAGCGCCGTAAACATGGATTAACAAGTTACAACGCACACGCATGCATAAAAATAAATTAATTTCTTCAACGCAACACTCTCAAGCAGCACACATAAGTCGCATCCTGCCGTATTGAATTAAATCCAAACCACCCCACCCACCCACTTTGCAAATCATTCTGTGACACCGTGCTGGTACCCGAAAATCCGCACACGGCCACTGCTGCCGAAAATGCCTAGCGTCTACCGCTTATTGTAGTGCCCAGACGCTGCAGCCATGATCTTACCCGTTCGACATAAGAACAAAAACTGATTCAAATGTGTACGCGTCACCTCTATTTATAAACTAACCGTATATGGTTTAGTCCCTTAGGTGCGAGTGTGTGCAAATGCCAACGTTGCCGAAAATCGATAGCGCTTATTGCATCGCCCGGAGACGATGTTGCTCGTATGGGATATTAGCAACAACTGATTTAAACGGACATGCGTCGCTTCTATTCATGACTTTTCGTGTTTGATTGAGTTACGAAGGTGCCCTCTAATGACGGCTGTGTCTGACAAATCTGCCTCACGAATGGTAATTTTCCCGTTTTTCGTGAACTTTTTAATTTTACCAATTTCCAAAAGTCTACTTTTATTGGGGAGATATTAAATTATTACCAATATTTAAGTTAGGTGTTGCTGAATCGGTTCGTGTATGAATGATTAAAATCCATCTAGTAATATCGGAGTTATGATCGTGCAAACCTTACATAGTTTCGTTACATGAGAAATAGTTTAGATTTTAGAATGACACCTAGCCCCAGATAGTGGAGTAAGACATTTTTAATGTCAAAAATCATTTTGATTGACTCCTGAGGTCACTCCACATATAAATGGACTTGACTAGCTATAAAAGGACTCGTTGGCAGGATCATAAGGATCTGTTCTGTATATTGGTTGTATCTAGAATTTACTTCAGAGTCCCATCCTCCAGGATTTTTTGTGCTCGGGTCAAGAAAAATCGAAAAAAGATCATTTTGATTGACTCCTGAGGTCACTCCACATATAAATGGCATTGACTAGCTATAAGAGGACTCATTGGCAGGATCATAAGGATCTGTTCTGTATATTGGTTGTATTTAGAATTTACTTCAGAGTCCCATCCTCCAGGATTTTTTGTGCTCGGGTCAAGAAAAATCGAAAAAAAAAATCATTTTGATTGACTCCTGAGGTCACTCCACATATAAATGGCCTTGACTAGCTGCATCAGGACACGTTGCCAGGATCATAAGGATCTGTTCTGCCCATCGCTTGTATCTAGAATTTACTTCAGAGCCCTATCCTCCAGGATTTTTTGTGCTTGGGTTAATAAAAATAGAAAAAAAAACTTTTTGATTGACTCCTGAGGTCACTCCACATATAAATGGCCTTGAGTAGCTATATAAGGACTCGTTGGCAGGATCATAAGGATCTGTTCTGTATATTGGTTGTATCTAGAATTTACTTCAGAGTCCCATCCTCCAGGACTTTTTGTGCTTGGGTTAATAAAAATCGAAAAAAATCATTTTGATTGACTCCTGAGGTCACTCCACATATAAATGGCCTTGACTAGCTATAAAAGGACTCGTTGGCAGGATCATAAGGATCTGTTCTGTATATTGGTTGTATCTAGAATTTACTTCAGAGTCCCATCCTCCAGGATTTTTTGTGCTCGGGTCAAGAAAAATCGAAAAAAAATCATTTTGATTGACTCCTGAGGTCACTCCACATATAAATGGCATTGACTAGCTATAAGAGGACTCATTGGCAGGATCATAAGGATCTGTTCTGTATATTGGTTGTATTTAGAATTTACTTCAGAGTCCCATCCTCCAGGATTTTTTGTGCTCGGGTCAAGAAAAATCGAAAAAAAAAATCATTTTGATTGACTCCTGAGGTCACTCCACATATAAATGGCCTTGACTAGCTGCATCAGGACACGTTGCCAGGATCATAAGGATCTGTTCTGCCCATCGCTTGTATCTAGAATTTACTTCAGAGCCCTATCCTCCAGGATTTTTTGTGCTTGGGTTAATAAAAATAGAAAAAAAAACTTTTTGATTGACTCCTGAGGTCACTCCACATATAAATGGCCTTGAGTAGCTATATAAGGACTCGTTGGCAGGATCATAAGGATCTGTTCTGTATATTGGTTGTATCTAGAATTTACTTCAGAGTCCCATCCTCCAGGATTTTTTGTGCTTGGGTTAATAAAAATCGAAAAAAATCATTTTGATTGACTCCTGAGGTCACTCCACATATAAATGGCCTTGACTAGCTATAAAAGGACTCGTTGGCAGGATCATAAGGATCTGTTCTATATATTGATTGTATCTAGAATTTACTTCAGAGTCCCATCCTCCAGGATTTTTTGTGCTCGGGTCAAGAAAAATCGAAAAAAATCATTTTGATTGACTCCTGAGGTCACTCCACATATGAATGGCCTTGACTAGCTATAAGAGGACTCATTGGCAGGATCATAAGGATCTGTTCTGTATATTGGTTGTATCTAGAATTTACTTCAGAGTCCCATCCTCCAAGATTTTTTGTGTTCGGGTCAATGAGATGTGCGTCCAGCGTGTAGTGATTGGACATGAGCCGAGACATCACGCGAATGAAATCCCGACCCACATCCATCCCCCTGAACCAAGGTTTCGTCGATACCTTAGGGATTATCGAATGTAGCCACCTTCCCAGTTCACCATTGTTCCATGAAGTTTGCCCACTTTCGAGGGTTCTGTGATGAGTAATACTGAAAAATTCGCTGAAGCTAATTGGTCTTTCATATATGTCACCTTGTAAAGCGCCCGCCTTAGCTAAAGAATCCGCTTCTTCATTACCTGGAATGGAGCAATGCGAGGGAACCCAAACTGAGTTAATCTTGTACGATCTTACAGACAAAGCACGCAGGTGCTCCAAGGTTTTCCCCAGAAGATATGGAATGTGCTTTCTACGTTTCATTGAACGGAGACCCTCGATTGAGCTGAGGCTATCCGAGACAATAAAGTAATGATCGGTGGGCAAAGTATCAATGATCCCAAGGGTATACTGAATAGCAGCAAGTTCTGCGACATAAACTGAAGCAGGATCATTGAGTTTGAATGAGGCGGTGAGGTTTTGATTGAATATACCGAAGCCAGTGGAGCCGTCGAGGCTTGACCCGTCGGTGTAAAACATCTTGTTGCAGTCGACTTCTTGGGATCACTTGCGGACGTATGTGATCCGGGATTCCACGAATCTCGTCCTTCATGGATGTGTCGAAGAATACAGTTGAATCAGAAGCATGAAAGAGATTGACACGGTTGGGATAGTATGCAGAAGGATTGAACTGCATCAAAAATGTTTTTACTGCGGGGAGAAAGCTTATCAAGATACTTTTAAGGGGGTCAGAAATGTTTAACGCGGTAAGAATACGGTCCACAATGTCAGAGAAATTTATTAAGCCAGCACTGTTTACTTTCTCTGGCTGAGATATGGGAACACTTGGGGTTTTTGATGTTCCTGGAAGTGCTGGGAACTTTTTTTCTGAGCTCAGGTTACTGAGACCGGGAGCGACTTGCTTCGGTTTTGCACCAGTACTTCCTTGAGTAGTTATTTTAGGGGGACCATGAAGAGACACCTTCTGGCCTTTACGACGAAGCTTGGAAGAGGAAATGTTCTTCCTTTTTCTACTACTTCTAGGCACAGCAGAAGATATTCCCTCCTGGGGTTCATCACAGTCGCCTTCGTCAGTAGACAAGTTGGTAAAGATGTTCGTAGAGACAGGTGGCGTAGCTATCTTAAGCATTTCTGCAAAAGATCGCTTAGAGCGTCCCTGAAGGGAACGCTTAAGATTTTCCTCGCGCTGTTTGTACGCGGGACATGAAGGGAGATCATGTGGGTTTCCCCCACAGTAGAGACACTTTTCGACATCTCTACCACAGGAATCATCCGCATGATTCCCACAGCATTTCCCACAGCGGGCTTTATTGCCACAATGGGAGGCTGTGTGTCACCGTGTGTTTTGATTGAATATACCGAAGCCAGTGGAGCCGTCGAGGCTTGACCCGTCGGTGTAAAACATCTTGTTGCAGTCGACTTCTTGGGATCACTTGCGGACGTATGTGATCCGGGATTCCACGAATCTCGTCCTTCATGGATGTGTCGAAGAATACAGTTGAATCAGAAGCATGAAAGAGATTGACACGGTTGGGATAGTATGCAGAAGGATTGATATTTTGTGCCATGTAATCGAAGTACAAGGACATAAATCGGGTTTGAGAATTGAGCTCGACAAGCCTTTCGAAATTTGCAACCCAAAGCAATACGCAAACAACAATATTGGATTCGCTCTAGTTTGATGAAATGCATGTTCGCAGCGGAGCGGAAACAGAAACTCCCGTACTCCATCAACGACAACATTGTTGTTTGGTACAGCCTGATCAGGTCTCCTGGGTGGGCACCCCACCAAGTTCCGGTTATTGTACGGAGAAAGTTGATCCTTTGTTGGCACTTCTGTTTCAGATACCTAATGTGACATCCCCAGGTTCCTTTAGAGTCGAACCAGACCCCGAGATATTTGAAAGTTGAAACCTGAGCAATAGTTTGACCCATTAATTGAAGCTGTAGTTGCGCTGGTTCGCGCTTCCTTGAAAATACGACTAGCTCAGTTTTCTCCGTGGAGAACTCGATACCTAGCTGGAGGGCCCAAGCAGACAAATTGTCCAAGGTATCTTGCAATGGTCCTTGCAGATCGACGGCTTTGGGACCTGTAATAGAGACCACACCGTCATCTGCAAGCTGCCTTAGCGTGCAGGAATTGACAAGACATTCGTCAATGTCAATCACGTAAAAGTTATAGAGAAGGGGGCTTAGACATGAGCCTTGGGGAAGACTCATGTAGCTAATTCGTGATATCGATAAATCACCATGCGAAAAATGCATATGTTTTTCAGACAGCAAGTTTAGCAAAAAGTTGTTTAGAGTCGGTGAAAGACCATGCTGGTGCAGCTTCTCAGAAAGAATTTTAATAGAAACTGAATCAAAAGCCCCCTTTAAATCTAAGAAAACTGATGCCATCTGCTCTTTGCTAGCATAAGCCATTTGAATTTCTGTTGAGAGCAACGCAAGACAATCGTTCGTCCCTTTGCCTTTGCGGAAACCAAATTGTGTATCTGACAGTAAGCCATTTGCTTCAACCCAATTATCGAGGCGAAACAAGATCATTTTCTCGAACAACTTTCGGATACAGGACAGCATCGCAATCGGTCGATACGAGTTGTGGTCGGAGGCTGGTTTTCCTGGTGTTTGAATGGCGATGACCTTCACTTGCCTCCAGTCGTGAGGGACAATATTACGCTCAAGAAACTTATTAAATAAATTCAACAAGCGTCTCTTGGCAGAGTCTGGCAGATTCTTTAACAAGTTAAATTTGATTCTGTCTGGCCCTGGGGCTTTATTGTTACATGATAAGAGAGCAAGTGAGAACTCCACCATCGAAAACGGTGTTTCGTTCGCGTTATTGTGAGGGGACACGGCGCGGTAGATCTTCTGTGCCGGGGCAGAATCCGGACAAACCTTCTTGGCAAAATCGAATATCCAACGGTTTGAATATTCCACGCTCTCATTAGTACTGTTTCGGTTTCGTAAGCGCCAGGCCGTACTCCAAAGAGTGCTCATCGATGTTTCTCTCGTTAGTCCGTCGACGAACTGGCGCCAGTAGCTACGTTTTTTGGCTTTTATCAAACTCTTCATGCGCGTTTCCGCCATCGCGTACTGTCGGTAGCTAGCTGGCAGCACGTCGTCCCGGAAGGTCTTATACGCAGCGGCCTTCTCCGCGTACACGTCTGAGCACTCTTTGTCCCACCATGGATTGGGAGGACGCCCGCGTGAATTCGCGTCTGGTACGCATTTAGTCTGAGCTTGAATCGCGGTAGCGAGAATCAAGCCAGCCAGGAACCCGTACTCTTCCTCCGGAGGAAGCTCTTGAGTGCACTCGATTTTGTCGGATAACGCGGACGCGTAGCTCTTCCAATCAATATTTCATGTGAGGTCATACTAAACATTGATTGTATTCGGTGGCCCTCAACCGTTAGCAATATTAATTACGATTGGCAGATGGTCGCTGCCGTGGGGATCAGAGACTACCTTCCACATGCAATTTAACCGCAGCGATGTCGAGCAGAGGGACAGATCTAAGGCGCTCGGTCGCGCTGGAGGGGCAGGAATCCGTGTCATTTCACCCGTATTCAAAATAGTCATATTGAAGTTGTCGCAAAGCTCATGGAGTAGGGTAGATCGATTATCGTCATGAAGGCAACCCCATGCCGTGCCGTGGGAGTTGAAGTCACCTAAAACTAGCCTCGGTGCGCGGAGGAGTTCCGCAATATCGCAAAGCCGTCGGTGGCTAACTGAGGCTCTAGGGGGATGTAGGTGGAAGCAATGCAAAGGTCTTTGCCTTTAATTCTGGTTTGGCAAGCGACAACTTCAATGCCTGGTGTCGAGGGGAGGTCGATCCGATTGAAAGAATAGCACTTTTTGATCCCCAAAAGTACTCCTCCGTAAGAGTCTTCTCGATCGAAGCGAATAATATTAAAATCGTGGAAGTGTAGGGTTATTTCTGAAGTGAGCCATGTCTCGCATAGGGCAAATGCATCGCATTTCAAATTATTTAGTAAGATTTTAAACGAATCGATTTTCGGGATAATGCTTCTGCAATTCCACTGTAGAACAGTGATTAAATCCTTGACCTCGTTCGATGAATTAGCCATCGAAGGATACAATCGCTGAAAGAAGGGGCCATTTCGCAGTGAACTGCATCAAAAATGTTTTTACTGCGGGGAGAAAGCTTATCAAGATACTTTTAAGGGGGTCAGAAATGTTTAACGCGGTAAGAATACGGTCCACAATGTCAGAGAAATTTATTAAGCCAGCACTGTTTACTTTCTCTGGCTGAGATATGGGAACACTTGGGGTTTTTGATGTTCCTGGAAGTGCTGGGAACTCTTTTTCTGAGCTCAGGTTACTGAGACCGGGAGCGACTTGCTTCGGTTTTGCACCAGTACTTCCTTGAGTAGTTATTTTAGGGGGACCATGAAGAGACACCTTCTGGCCTTTACGACGAAGCTTGGAAGAGGAAATGTTCTTCCTTTTTCTACTACTTCTAGGCACAGCAGAAGATATTCCCTCCTGGGGTTCATCACAGTCGCCTTCGTCAGTAGACAAGTTGGTAAAGATGTTCGTAGAGACAGGTGGCGTAGCTATCTTAAGCATTTCTGCAAAAGATCGCTTAGAGCGTCCCTGAAGGGAACGCTTAAGATTCTCCTCGCGCTGTTTGTACGCGGGACATGAAGGGAGATCATGTGGGTTTCCCCCACAGTAGAGACACTTTTCGACATCTCTACCACAGGAATCATCCGCATGATTCCCACCGCATTTCCCACAGCGGGCTTTATTGCCACAATGGGAGGCTGTGTGTCCCAATTGTTTGCAATTAGTACAGTTCATGACCCGCGGCACAAATAGGCGAACAGGTAGACGAACCTTGTCAAAGAGGAGGTAATTGGGCAGGACAGAGCCGGCGAAGGTCACCCGATAAGAGTCTGAGTTGACGTATATTTTCTTGCCGTCAGCTGCGAGTGATGCTGAATGCAAACGTTTGCATTCCAGTATCTTCACTGGCTTAAGCATGGGGTCTTTGAAACAGCCAGTCCCATATTTTAGCAGGTCCTCGCAATTCAGACTCGAATCGGAAACGACCCCACTGACTTCAACCCTGCTAGCTGGAATATACACCCTGTACTCCTTCGTAAAGGGCTCGTAGCCAGCAATATCGTTTGCCTGAGTTGAACTGTTAACCACCACCCGAAGCTTATCAGGGCGAATTTTCGATATTTCTGTCACGGCCGAATACCGATCCGTCAGAACTCGAGAAATCTGCAACAGATTCAAACACTTTTTTTCTTTGGTCCGAAAGAAGATCACAAATGGCCCGGTGGCCGAACTCGGATATACCTTGAGCCGGGGAGCCGATTTTATTTCGACGTCCATCTCACCTTGAGATGAACCGCCGTCAGGGGAAGTCATTTTTGCACGGGCCTATTGCCCAGTGCACGTTATTAAGACAACCAAGAAGGGGAAACGAAAACTGATACTTAGCTTGTGTAGGTAACGGTATCCAGACGGCTTACTAGAAGAAGACTGCTTCACTTCACTGACCGGCTAACGGTACTCGAAACAGAAACACAAAAGAAGGGAAAAAATACTGAAACCTCAACTAGGCGCAGAGTGTGCAAATAACCTTGAACGCGGATTAACACTATTTGTCGCTATAGAGTGTACGGACCGATGACAAAAGACTTCTATCTCGACTGAGTGCTCGATAACGAATGGTGGATGGGCCTTGGTGGATAACTAATCGTACTAAAAATTTAGAACCATTTTGCTTGGAGGATGAAACTTGATGGATAACAAAACCGATCTTGTAATAGTTTTGCTGTATAAAATAGGGTAATCGACCAAAAATTTTCGGAAGTTAATGTACGTAGAAACGTCTACGCCCTTTTGGAAAATTGCTCTTACATCAAAATATTGGAATTGCCAGAAAAAGCATGGATATTCATAAACCGAACACAACTGTAATGTTTCGTTCGAATCGACGATGGTCAAATTTTGAGGTCGGCCGATTTCTCATGGAATCCCTCATAGGGGACCCCATGAAATTTCCGAAATCGAATTCGTATTTTTGTATATTTTACCTTTATAATGCATATATGCTGTTTGCATATATATATATATATATATATATATATATATATATATATATATATATATATATATATATATATATATATATATATATATATATATATATATATATATATATATATATATATATATATATATATATATATATATATATATATATATATATATATATATATATATATATATATATATATATATATATATATATATATATATATATATATATATATATATATATATATATATATATATATATATATATATATATATATATATATATATATATATATATATATATATATATATATATATATATATATATATAAGTAATGCTTCGGATTTACTTGGAAGCATAAAAAAATATTTATTTCACTTCTATGAACGGTTACAATCACATTCAGGTTAAGACTAAAAGCTAAATTGATTTTCCCTACTATTTAATGGATTAATCTATCTAGTCAGCATTTCTGATCCGCGCCGCGATCGCCGTCTGGTTCCTAGGTGATTATTGAAGCCTCAGCAGAATTGTCCTATTTGCTGGCTCGATGGTCGCCGTTGCCGTGTGATCGATGTCGCCGCGTGGAACCACGTTGTTTCATGTGTTTTCGTGTATGGATGGTGCACCGGAAGCTAAACTGATGCTTCAGCGTCGTTTCTGGGCAGGATGCTTTGTGACGTCTCCCCCCTACAAGTGTCAGACGTCCTCGGCTGACTTCTAGCGAGAGCAAATCTTGGTAGCTGCAAGGGTTTTTTTTCTTATTGGACGACGTGTTCTCTAAACTGTTCCAGAGTTCTTGATGTTTCTCCTCCTTGGTTATGTTTATTTCTATGTAGCTGGTATGGTCTCCGTCGCTCTAGTTAGTCCACTGATTCGTACTGCAGAGACTTTTCCAGTATACGAAACATCTAAAAGAGATATAAAATGTTAATAGAAACACGAGAGCTAATGCACCATAGCCAACGGTTCGTTGGGTGTTGTGCAGTGGTAATTGAACTGTTCCAATTTTTTCCAAATTTTGCAGATGCAATTGTTGTACATCGTTAGTTTCTATTGATGAGTTGATAATTTGTAACGTTTTCCCATACATCGGGACAAGATATTCTTCGTTGAAGATTTTGAGTGGGTCATTGGAAAAAGTATAGTTTAGGAAGTCCACTGTGCAGTTATTTGTTTCTATGATGGTTGACTCGGATATGATCCGCTGGTCGCCGCAAGAATCTCTAATGAGGATGTTTTCATTCGTATCTACAAGAATAATGCCTCTTTTGATTTCTTTAACTCGCGTTGGTTGTTGTCTTCTGATGAGATGACATTTTGGTGTTTGGTGTGTTAGCAGATTGAAGATGCAATCGTCTTGTACTGGTTTTGTGTTTTCGCAGATGGTACACGTGGCTGATTGGGCGTAAATTTTGTTGAGATGTTTGGCTACAAGTTGAATGTTAGTGTTAACTGTTGTTCCGTTTATGTTGACTGTCTCCAAGCTGATCAGATCGTATTGGTTTTCGTCTAGTTGAGGGATTTTGACCAGGATTAGAATTTGTTTCTTACCGAAAGATACACTACTTGTGGTATATTGAAAAATTTCATCTACTACTTTCAGATTTAACTTCTGCCTTCTAAGATTGTTGAAAATATACAATTTTTCTTCTGATGATACTATGTTTTTGTTTAACAAGTTTGTTCTGGAAAATAAGATTTGTTCTGCTATATCTTCTAATATTTTTATAATTAGATCAGTATTGAATATGAGGTTAACAAATTCCAAATCTACTATTGTTTTATGCGTATAATTGTGGTTTGCTGCTAACTGCGAATTTATTTTTTTCGATGTAGAGGTTATTTGATTGTTTCTGTCTTTTAGTAATTCGTTAATTATAATTTGCTTGTTTTGGTTTTGAATAATTTTGTTCTCATTGTTTTCTAAGGTTTGAAGGCTGTTTTGAATCATTGCTAAATCTTTACTATCTGGGTTACCAGCTATGTATTTTATTGTAGTTTATCTTTTCTGCTAATGTTTCTTCTATTTTGATATTTTGTAATTTTTTGTAACTTTTTCTATGTAATTTAGGTTGCTTTCAATTGATTTTACATTTACTTCGCGAACTATTCTCTCTTATCCTATTTTCACTCTAACTTTATCTAATTTTATAGCTACCATGCCATTATTGTGTGCAATGCCTTTAAATGTGGTCGCGGTTATGAGTTTGACGATTAACAATCTGAAATGAAAATATTGACTTGTTTAGAAGTTGTTGGTTTGTTTAATATTTTATTCGGTTTTTATGTATTTTTATATTTATACGTCAGTAGGTTATTTTCTTTAACTGTTGAAATTTTATACGGGTCTTTATCTGTTGTTTGTCTTTGGGTTATTTTAATGAAGTTTTTGTCATTAGTTGGTAGTTCTTTAGGTTCTTCTTTATGTTTTCATATGCTTCTTTACGCTTCGTTAGTTCGTTTTTTATGACGGTGTGCAGTTTATTGGCGTTTTGTGTTATTTATTCTGTATTAGTGGTATTAGAGGTGTTAAATATTACGTCGCGTGGTTTGTTTTTAATTACCGAGTGAAATGTGTTGTTATAAATATCTGTTAATATATTGATTTGATCTATAATTGAATGATTTTTATATTTGAATTGCATTGTCCGGTACAATTCGATTAATGTAGAATGGAATCTTTCGACTGTTCCATTTGCATTCGAGTTACTCGCGTGGTGTATTTCGATTCCGAGTTCGTTGAGAAAGCCGACAAAATCTATAGAAATGAAAGATGGTTCTTGGTCGCAAATAATCGTATTTGGTCGTCCGAATTGCCGAATGTGTTCAGTAATCGCGTTTTGCCTTTCTCATATAAAGAAAGGCTATGCAATCACTATAAAAATCGACTTTTTAACCGAGGCCCGGAGGGCCGAGTGTCATACACCATTCGATTCAGTTCGTCGAGATCGGCAAATGTGTATGTGTGTGTCATTTAAACTCACAATTTTCTCAGAGATGGCTGAACCGATTTTCGCAAACTTAGTTTCATCTGAAAGGTATAACGCTCCCATAAGCTGCTATTGAATTTTTAGTTGATCCGACTTCCGGTTCTGGAGTTACGGGTTGAAGAGTGCGGTCACACAGCAAATTCCCATATAAACTGGTACCACCATGATGTTCAAATGATGTAAAACATATTAAAATTGATGTAACATTACTCTAGTTTGCGGGTCTAGATCACTAATGGTCAATCAAAGCAGCTTTGACCACATTGGCCACCTATGACGGTTCATGACGCTCCCGGGGAACCCGCCAAGTTCCTAAGCTAATATCACACCCATTCCCCAACGAATTTTCTACCGATTTTTACAAGCTTGATTTCATATCAAAGATACAGTAATACCATCGACTGCTGCTGAATTTCATTCGGTTCTGACTCTTGCTTCCGGAGTTACAGGGGTGTTCAGGAATCAGAATATATTGGCTCAAATGGCACGTTCCCCGTACAGAGTCGGGGATTTGTGCCTTACAGGGGTGTTAGTAAGGATACACTGGAATTTCCCATATAAATCGGTACAATCGTAATACCTCAGAGGCTAAAAACTATTGAAATGGTTACCAAATTACTTCTAATCGCAGATCTATTCTTTGAATATATTGTCCACTATCGACGATTCTGGAAGTCCGGAATTCCGGGCATATTCTACAATTAAAGTCACTTCGGTTCTTCGGTGATGACTGAACCGATTTTCTCAAACCAAGCCTCAAATGGAAGGCAAAATATGCAGTTGAGTATTGCGTCGCCGCCCCTCCCCCGCCTTGCCCTTACACCACCCTCCTTCATCACTCCCCTCCCCTTGGACCACCCTCATGCCCGCATTTCCTTCATCCACCCCGTATACCGAAATAAGATGAAGGATTTCTGACGCGTCCTCCACTCCCACTCTACTAACTCCCATTCCCTCCACTTTCAAACCCATTCCACTAACATTTCAAAATATAATAACATGAAGATAACATTGAACTCATGCTGATTAAGCTAAATAAATATTATTCTTTTGCCTTTCTCATATAGAAAGGTTATGCAATTGCTTCAAAAACCGACTTTCTAACCGATGCCCGGAGGGCCGAGTATCATATAACATTCGAGTCAGTTCGCCGAGATCGCAAAATATCTGTGTGTATGTATGTATGTATGTATGTATGTATGTATGTATGTATGTATGTATGTATGTATGTATGTATGTATGTATGTATGTATGTATGTATGTATGTATGTATGTATGTATGTATGTATATATGTATGTATGTATGTATGTATGTATGTATGTGTGTATGTGCGGATTTGCTAACAAAATATCCACATCGGTTTCTCGGATATGGCTGAACCGATTTTTACAAACTTAGATTCAAATGAAAGGTATAATATTCCCATAGGTTGCTACTGGATTTCAATTTCAACCGACATCTTGTTCCGGATTACGAGTTGAAGAGTATGGTTACAAAACAAAATTTGTTGATTTGTCCACATCGGTTTCTCGGAATTTTCTGAACCGATTTTGACAAACTTGATTTTAAAAGAAAGGTCCATCGGCTGATGTTGAATTTTGTGTGGATCCGAGTTCTGGTTCCCGAATTACAGGGTGATACGTGCGATCACGCAGCAAATCCCGATTCTAACGAATTCTGCGATGAATGTAAGAAGGTGAATTTTTTTCCAAAATGTAAACACAACTGTTGAATTTGTAGATCTAGGTCACCAACAGTCATTCAAAGTCTCTTTGCCCACACTGGCCATCATCGGCGGATCCGGAAGCATCCAAATTCAGAATAACGGTTATATTGGTTTCTCGAAAATGGCTAGACCGATTTGGTCAACTTAGTCTCAAATAAAAGGTGTTGCGTCCCTGGAAACTGATATTGAATTCCATCTCCATCCGACTTCCGGCTCCGGAGTTACGGGTTGTGGAGTGCGATCACATAGAAAACTCCGATTCAAACCGATACCGCGATGAATGCAAAAAGGTGCTTTTATATATACTTACCAAGTGTAATAAGAATGAAAGACATTTCCATAATGTTATATTGTACGAACCAGCTAATCATAGTTTGGAGAAATGAGAAAGGCACAATTGCACCACTAGGTGGATTAAAACTGGTTTTTTAAATCAACAATTGTTCTAGATGTGAGTAATATCGTGTTAGAAAATTTAGAAAAGGAGTCTACAATGGTTAGCCATTTATTTCCTTTCATGAAAAATATATCGATGTGAACTCTATCAAATGGAGTTTTCCCAAAAGTGCTTTTTCTGATTAATTTTGGAGGAGTTCTATCGTATTTACTTTTCTTGCAAATATGACAAGAGTTCGCAAAGATTTTTAGTTTTCTGTCAATTCCTGGAAAAAAATAATTTTGTATAATTTGTTGCTTGTTTTCTTTCATCCCCCTGTGGGCTGCTTCGTGTGTTTGCCTCACGATTGCGTCCTGTTCTTCGTCTAGTCGCACATCTTCTAGTAGGGTTTCTGAAATGAGAATCTTATAAATATTGTTTTCCGAAAAATGTTTTCTGTACGTTTCCTATACAAGCTGAATCAATGAGACGGGGATTTTTAAACAGTTTACTCCTTTTGGGTTCAGAAGTTCTTTGAAAATATTTATTATATCTTGTTCTACGAAATCTTGTTGGCATATTATGTGGCAGTGGTATCTCGGAAAAATTTCTTCGTAAATTTTTGTTTGCACTCTCGATATTCTTAGTATAATTTGGGTTCTAAACATATTGATGGGTTTCTCGGTGCATGGGATGAAATAGTCGTCACTCGTGTCGGCTGAGTGAACAGTCATACCGTCACTGCTTTCGTCTGATGAATCTTCTTCTGTATTTTCATTATTATGTAGTTCGGTCGGTTTTATTCTAGACAGTGCATCTGCTACTGCGTTTTGTTTGCCTGGTTTATATATTATTTGGTAGTCAAACTCTTCTAAATCTAACTTCCATCTAATAATTTTATTGTTTGTGTTAGTCATACTGTAAGTAAGTGGTTGATGGTCTGTATAAAGTTTGAATTGTCTGCCGTAAAGGTATGGTCTAAAATGCTTTACTGCCCACACTATAGCCAAGAGTTCTTTTTCTGTAGTGGAGTAACGTTCTTCAGTTCTGTTCAATGTCCTGATGCGTAGGCTACTGGTCTATCTTTACCCAATGGTCCTTGTGACAAAACGGCTCCGATAGCATAGTCGCTTGCATTGGTTGTCAATATAAATTCTTTGGTAAAGTCGGGGTAGATTAATATGGGATCTAACATGAGGATTTGTTTGCATTTTTCGAAGCAGGAAGAAATTTCCGGATTAATTGTGAAATCGGAATCTTTTCTTAAAAGAGATGTGAGAGGTTTAACTACTTTAGCAAAATCTTTAATGAAGCGCCTATAATAACCCAGTATTCCTAAAAATTGTCGCATTTCTTTTTCTGATTTTGGAATGGGCCATGACTTTATCGCTTCGCTTTTATCGCTGTTTGGTTTTACGCCTTCTTCAGTTACGGTATGTCCAAGTAATTGAACCTCTTTTCTAAAGAATTCACATTTATCTAGTTGAATTTTCAAGTTTGCTTCTTTCAGTTTTTGAAAAATTTTCCGAAGATGATATTTGTGCTCTTGGAGTGAGCTCGAGAATATAATGATATCATCCATGTAGACAAAACAGCATATTCCGACAAATTCTCTAAGTATACAATCCATCACTCTTTGGAACGTAGCAGGGGCATTTTTCAGTCCGGATGGCATTCTGGTAAATTCATATTTTCCAGAGTTTATTGAAAATGCCGTTTTTTCTGTGTCTTCATCAGAGAGTTAAATCGGTTGTCGGTTATTTCTGGGATAGGGTATTTATCGTTTATAGTTTTCTCATTGAGTTTTCTATAATCGATAACTAACCGAAATTTCTTTTGCCCTGATGCGTCTGCTTTTTTGGAACAATCCATACAGGAGATGTGTATGGAGAGATGGATTCCTTGATGACGCCATCGTTCAACATTTTGCGAACTTGCTTCTGAACTTCTTCTTCAAAAATTTGTGGGTATTTGTAAGATTTTGTATGAACTGGAATATCATCTGCCGTCCGAATTTTATGTTTAATTTTATGTGTAAACGTTAGTTTTTGGTTCTCGTCGTATAGAATGCCGCGGTACTCATTTATGATTTGTTTCAAGGCTTTTTCCTCTTCCATGTTCATGTGGTCTTTCCTGAAATCGTAATTAATTGCTTCTATTTTTGAAGTAGTGATTTTTTCAGTGTAATATACTCGTTTTCAAGATCCATTTCGTTTAGATTAATTTCTGTAACGTTGTGTTTGTTGTTTTTCCGTATTGCTACTATGGCCTTTCCATCATTACTCTTGTAGAGACCGGGTAGTATACTGAAATTTTCTAACTGTTTTCCTCTTCGATTAAAAAATCACCTTTATTCTTAACTTTAATTTGAATGAATTGGTGTGTTTGGTCGTTTAAATTTATTGTATGGCTCCCAGGAAATTTTTTGTTCAATTGGAAACGTTTTCTTCCTACTTTGAGCGTGTTTTTCGCGATGTCAAGTTTTGCATTTAAATCACGAAGTGTTTCGTAGCCTATCAGGCCGTCGAAAAAATCGTGGAAATCGAATATAAAGAACTTAACGTTTTTCTTTATCTGAAAGATGTCCATAGAAGCTGATTTCTTAATTTGGTGAATTCCTCGGATATTTGTTAATTTTATTCCAGATTCGGTTTTGCAATTTTCTATTTTAACGTGTTTGGGAGAAATGTAGTTTTTGTTAGCTCTCGTATCGACCAAGAATTTCATATTACCTTTGGAAGTACTAATAGTCAAATAAGGTATAAAATTATTACTTTTCAGGTTTTTAATTTTTCGCCTAGTTCCAGATGAAAATTTAATTCGTCTGAGATGAAACAATCATCGTCGTCAGAGTCCATTATCGAGTCGTCGTTAATGTTTGCTGGGTGTGGTGGAGAAGTCCTCTGTTTCTGGAAGTCCTCTGTTTCTGGTTCATGATTGTTTATTTGCGTTTTTGATCTATGTGTTCTCATAGATACGTCGTCGTCCGAATTTCTATTCTTAAAGTTTAAGTTTAAAGATGGAGTTTTATTCTTGAATTTAGTTGAATTCCCAGAGCTTCCAGGATTTGAATAATTTGGCTTAGCAAAGTTTTTATTGTTTTCTATTGATGATTGTCCCGAAGTTCCGTTGTTTGAAAAATTTGATCTGGTATTATTGCGTTCTAATTTCTGCCGATAAGCAGCGTTCGAATATTGTGTCGCACAAGTGTACGCTTCCTCTAATGATTCGGGTCTATGGCTCCTGACTATCATCGAGAGCGACTCACTTACGCCGTCAATATACCTCGTCGTGCTCATCATGCCGATAAAAGAATTTATTTGCTTTGTGGCCCCGCTGAATTCGCTCATAGAATTTGCGGTGCTCTTAATTGTAGTGTCAATCTGCTTGATTTTGTTAAAAGATTCTGTCAAGGTTTTTCTGCCTTGCGTTATGTAAAACAACTACTGAATATGAGACGTAAGGTCTCATTTATCGCCGTATGAATTTAGCAGTACATCTTTTATGTCATGCCAGCTAGCCGGGTTTCCTGCTGCTATGAGGATTTCTTTTGCTTTCCCGATAATTTTGCTTTTGACAGCTTTTACTAGTTGTGCAAAAATAGGTTCATCTCTGCACTCAATAAAGAGGTCTAAGGCTTCTTCTGCCTCCTGTATCCAGGCAAGCGTTTCTCTTCTATTACCGGAGAAATTGCTTAAATTTTGTACTGGATCCGGTGTTTTGTAATACTTAAACGGATCGACCGGAGGGCGCTGTTTGATGGCTGCCAACTCCGCGATTAATTTGTTTTGATTTTCAGTGAGCTGCGTGATATGCGCTCGAAGCTCGTCCTGACTCATTTCAATCTGTTCTTCTATATTCCTGTTTGATTGGAATTTGTTGTCGCGCTGTTTCGCGTTAAGTTTTTCCAGTTTTTATGTTAGTTTACCTAACCCTAACCGTGATATTTCAGGCTTTTGCTTACCGCTGGTGGGGGCACCGGCTTCTGAATTAGTAGTGTTTATTGTGTGATCAAAGTGAGCTACTAGTTCGCGATGAACAGCGCTCGCTATGATTTTTAGTATTATTATTCAAGCAGTAGTACTTACAGAAGTAATGTTTTTAACATCTTCCGGTGTCCCTGGTGATTGATGATTGGTTCTTCTTGTAGGTCCTTTCGTGGAGACTCCTGTGACTCGATAACCGCAAACTGTGTGATGTCCGCTCACCAGTGGTTTCCCGGGTTGTCGATGATTCGCGATGAATGTGTCACACTTGTTCTTCACAGAATTTTAGATTTATTTTCAATAATGGTTGCACTCACTTAGCCGTAGTCTAGGCTGACACTTCTCACTGATGAAAATTACACTAAGTTCCTGTTACAAATCCACAAAAAATCTGTATTGACTGCGCCAGTAATGTTTCGGATTTACTTGGAAGCATAAAAAAATATTTATTTCACTTCTATGAACGGTTACAATCACATTCAGGTTAAGACTAAAAGCTAAATTGATTTTCCCTACTATTTAATGGATTAATCTATCTAGTCAGCATTTCTGATCCGCGCCGCGATCGCCGTCTGGTTGCTAGGTGATTATTGAAGCCTCAGCAGAATTGTCCTATTTGCTGGCTCGATGGTCGCCGTTGCCGTGTGATCGATGTCGCCGCGTGGAACCACGTTGTTTCATGTGTTTTCGTGTATGGATGGTGCACCGGAAGCTAAACTGATGCTTCAGCGTCGTTTCTGGGCAGAATACTTTGTAACGTATATATATATATATATATATATATATATATATATATATATATATATATATATATATATATATATATATATATATATATATATATATATATATATATATATATATATATATATATATATATATATATATATATATATATATATATATATATATATATATATATATATATACGTTACAAAGTATTCTGCCCAGAAACGACGCTGAAGCATCAGTTTAGCTTCCGGTGCACCATCCATACACGAAAACACATGAAACAACGTGGTTCCACGCGGCGACATCGATCACACGGCAACGGCGACCATCGAGCCAGCAAATAGGACAATTCTGCTGAGGCTTCAATAATCACCTAGCAACCAGACGACGATCGCGGCGCGGATCAGAAATGCTGACTAGATAGATTAATCCATTAAATAGTAGGGAAAATCAATTTAGCTTTTAGTCTTAACCTGAATGTGATTGTAACC
Source organism: Topomyia yanbarensis (assembly GCF_030247195.1). NCBI lineage: Eukaryota > Metazoa > Arthropoda > Insecta > Diptera > Culicidae > Topomyia > Topomyia yanbarensis. Next base: position 284,811,313 of record NC_080671.1, read on the forward strand.
GTTCATAGAAGTGAAATAAATATTTTTTTATGCTTCCAAGTAAATCCGAAACATTACTGGCGCAGTCAATACAGATTTTTTGTGGATTTGTAACAGAAACTTAGTGTAATTTTCATCAGTGAGAAGTGTCAGCCTAGACTACGGCTAAGTGAGTGCAACCATTATTGAAAATAAATCTAAAATTCTGTGAAGAACAAGTGTGACACATTCATCGCGAATCATCGACAACCCGGGAAACCACTGGTGAGCGGACATCACACAGTTTGCGGTTATCGAGTCACAGGAGTCTCCACGAAAGGACCTACAAGAAGAACCAATCATCAATCACCAGGGACTCCGGAAGATGTTAAAAACATTACTTCTGTAAGTACTACTGCTTGAATAATAATACTAAAAATCATAGCGAGCGCTGTTCATCGCGAACTAGTAGCTCACTTTGATCACACAATAAACACTACTAATTCAGAAGCCGGTGCCCCCACCAGCGGTAAGCAAAAGCCTTAAATATCACGGTTAGGGTTAGGTAAACTAACATAAAAACTGGAAAAACTTAACGCGAAACAGCGCGACAACAAATTCCAATCAAACAGGAATATAGAAGAACAGATTGAAATGAGTCAGGACGAGCTTCGAGCGCATATCACGCAGCTCACTGAAAATCAAAACAAATTAATCGCGGAGTTGGCAGCCATCAAACAGCGCCCTCCGGTCGATCCGTTTAAGTATTACAAAACACCGGATCCAGTACAAAATTTAAGCAATTTCTCCGGTAATAGAAGAGAAACGCTTGCCTGGATACAGGAGGCAGAAGAAGCCTTAGACCTCTTTATTGAGTGCAGAGATGAACCTATTTTTGCACAACTAGTAAAAGCTGTCAAAAGCAAAATTATCGGGAAAGCAAAAGAAATCCTCATAGCAGCAGGAAACCCGGCTAGCTGGCATGACATAAAAGATGTACTGCTAAATTCATACGGCGATAAATGAGACCTTACGTCTCATATTCAGTAGTTGTTTTACATAACGCAAGGCAGAAAAACCTTGACAGAATATTTTAACAAAATCAAGCAGATTGACACTACAATTAAGAGCACCGCAAATTCTATGAGCGAATTCAGCGGGGCCACAAAGCAAATAAATTCTTTTATCGGCATGATGAGCACGACGAGGTATATTGACGGCGTAAGTGAGTCGCTCTCGATGATAGTCAGGAGCCATAGACCCGAATCATTAGAGGAAGCGTACACTTGTGCGACACAATATTCGAACGCTGCTTATCGGCAGAAATTAGAACGCAATAATACCAGATCAAATTTTTCAAACAACGGAACTTCGGGACAATCATCAATAGAAAACAATAAAAACTTTGCTAAGCCAAATTATTCAAATCCTGGAAGCTCTGGGAATTCAACTAAATTCAAGAATAAAACTCCATCTTTAAACTTAAACTTTAAGAATAGAAATTCGGACGACGACGTATCTATGAGAACACATAGATCAAAAACGCATATATATATATATATATATATATATATATATATATATATATATATATATATATATATATATATATATATATATATATATATATATATATATATATATATATATATATATATATATATATATATATATATATATATATATATATATATATATATATATATATATATATATATATATATATATATATATATATATATATATATATATATATATATATATATATATATATATATTTACCTGGCTTGACCTGGTGCCCAGCAAGTAATGGATTTCTACGATTGGATATCGAAAAGTCTGTGCTTATCAACAATGCCAGTTGTATCTTGGACAACTACAGTAGCGCAACTCTTCTGCAAATTAATAATATCATCAACGAGAACGGACGTACATTGGACCTCTGCTTTGTAAGTGCCCGCGACTGCGCTCCGTACTGCTGCGCCGCTCCGACACCTTTAGTCTAGCATGTGCGCCATCATCCCCCACTACATCTTGTACTCGCTGGTAACCTAGGAGTGAATTTTGAAGACGTCTCAAGCTCTATCGTCTACGATTTTAAAAACGCTGACTACGACAGTATCGTTAACACGCTGTTGGATATAAACTGGGACGAAAATCTTAACAATGATGACGCGAACGAAGCAGCGATGGCGTTTTCTAATATTCCTAACTACCTAATCGACCGTCATGTGCCAAAACGAACAGTCAGCACAAATCAACACCCTCCCTGGCAATCAACAGTGCTTAGACGATTAAAAACTGCCAAACGAGCCGCATTTAAAAAGTTCTCGAAGCATAAGACACTTGCATTACGAAACCACTACTTTCAACTCAACCACGAATATAAACAGCAAAGCAGACGTGCCTTTTTTAGATACCAGCGAAACGTCGAACGTCAACTGAAATCCAAGCCCAAGTCGTTTTGGAAATATGTGAACGAGCAGCGAAAAGAATCCGGGTTACTATCTTGTATGTCATTAAAAGGAGTTTTAGGCACCGACACTAACGAAATTTGCCAATCGTTTTCCGACAAATTTTCAAGCGTTTTTTCCGACGAGAACCTTTCCCCACAACAAGTCGCTGCCGCTTCAAATCTAACTCCTTCTCTAGGACGAACCATCAACCGAATTTGCGTCGATAATGCTGCCATTCTTGCAGCAAATTCCAAGCTGAAAGCATCTAGTTCCCCGTGCCCAGATGGCGTTCCCTCCCTTCGGCGAGTCTTTGTGCTATAACTCAATACTGGAACATTCCCTTCCTGCTGGAAAGCAGCGCACATGTTTCCAGTTCACAAAAAAGGAACCAAATCGAACATTGACAATCATCGGGGAATCTCGTGTTTAAGTGCAGTATCAAAACTATTCGAGCTGGTTGTCTTAGACCCTCTTTTCTTTCACTGCAAACACTACATTGCAGACGATCAACACGGCTTTATGCCTAAACGATCGACAACGTCTAACCTGCTCTCGTTCACAACATATGTACACGATGGATTCGCTGACGGATTGCAAACCGATGCTATTTACATGGATTTATCTGCGGCCTTCGACAAAATCAATCATGATATCGCAATAGCGAAGCTGGACAAACTCGGTATTCATGGACAACTACTGCGCTGGTTTCGTTACTACCTCGATGGAAGGCAACTCCAAATCAGCATTAAGGACTGTCTATCTACACCATTCTTCGCTACATCCGGCATCCCACAAGGAAGCCATCTAGGTCCAGTGATATTCCTCCTCTACTTTAATGACGTCAACATCAAATTACAAGGACCCCGCCTTTCTTTTGCCGACGACATGAAAATTTTTCAACAAATACGGGATAAAACCGATGCCGAGCTTCTTCAGAGGAAACTGGACAGCTTTAGTACGTGGTGTGATCTAAACAGAATGGTTTTAAACCCGAGCAAATGCTCAATCGTTACGTTCACGCGGAAACGCCATCCGATTGAGTTTAACTACCATCTCTTCGACTCGAGTATTCCAAGACACTCTAACGTCAAGGATCTCGGAGTCATCATGGATTCGGCACTAACGTTCAAACCACATACATCATCCATTGTGGATAAGGCTTCAAGACAGCTTGGGTTCATCTTCCGAATAGCGAAAAACTTTAGGGACGTATACTGTTTAAAATCTCTCTATTGTGCGCTGGTTCGCTCAACACTGGAATATTGTTCTGCTGTTTATATATACCCCTTGGCACCAATGGTGGTTACTTAAACTAATTACATTTCAGAATACGAATTATTTTAGTTTTTATCGAATTCCTTGTCAGGTTGAAGTCAAACGCCGTCGCCACACTGTTAAACACACGCTGGAGTCCGGTAACAGCGCTCTGGCGCCCATAGTTAGTTCTCCTGGACGGGACTCGCAGATGAGAGTTATTGCGCAGAGCTGGAACACGAGCTTGAAGATCGAGGCGTCCGAGGATTGTAGGGCAATCCACCCTGGTAGACAGTAAGTCCGAGACGAACAGGGCTCGAGAGCAGTCCCTCCGGATGATTAGAGTATCGAGCTGTATTAACTGACAACGGTTTTCGTAGCTCGGCAGCTGAAATCTGTTTTGCCAAGGAAGATGTCGGAGTGCAAAGCGTATGAACCGGCGTTGGACGGCCTCGATTCTGTCGACACCGTTCTGGTAGTAAGGGTTCCAAACAGCAGAACAATATTCCAGTGTTGAGCGAACCAGCGCACAATAGAGAGATTTTAAACAGTATACGTCCCTAAAGTTTTTCGCTATTCGGAAGATGAACCCAAGCTGTCTTGAAGCCTTATCCACAATGGATGATGTATGTGGTTTGAACGTTAGTGCCGAATCCATGATGACTCCGAGATCCTTGACGTTAGAGTGTCTTGGAATACTCGAGTCGAAGAGATGGTAGTTAAACTGAATCGGATGGCGTTTCCGCGTGAACGTAACGATTGAGCATTTGCTCAGGTTTAAGGTGCGAGTCTACATTTCCGCGCCAAGAGGGCAGCAAATCGGTACCTTTTTGCCTTAATCTCGCAATATCTTTGGAAATAGACCAAAAATAAAAAACAAAAATGGTATCCAGTAAACTAGGATAATTACCGAAGACATTGGCGAAAAATTTATTTCAAATTTCCAATTACTTCCAAAGTGATCGGTAGTTTTAGTAGAGAAAATCGCGAAAATTTCGAATCCTTTATGATTCCGCTCCCGAAAACAAAATTGCCTCTCCCATTTCTCTGCATTCTCTGGTTTCCACCCCACCAAAACCAGTGTTGTATCAACAAGGATTCCGTCCTATTCCTTCGTAGTATATTACAAGTTCATTTATGGATTATAACTGTTTGTAATCATGTGGATTACCAAAAGATGCAGAATGCGATTTTTGCATTGTTATGCGTTGAATAAAATACATTCAACGCTTGCAAATACATCTATTGATCGAGAATTTCTTTATTTGCGGAAGCGCACGCTACTACGCAGTTACACCACTGTTAGCGCGCCTGGGTCAACGTATGTGAAAACCTCGGCTTCCTTGCTGCTACCTATAGCACGTGGATACATCTATAGCTATAGCAGCACGTGGATGATCGGAGTAATGAGTGAAATGGACAACTGTTATTTCTAATTACCAAAATAATCTCTCATACTAGTTCCAAAAAGTTTCAAAGGTTCAGGTTTTCCATACTATCGCAACATATCAATTTGCGCCTGAGATATTGAGGCACAGGTTCTGTATTAGGAAGTTATTTGTCGTCTATATAAAGGCTAAAAGAGGACATCATTGTAATTTTTTCTGTATCTGTATTTTCCGGAGGCCATTGTCTGCGAAAATTTTCGGAAACTCAATTGTACATAGTAATAGGACATATTCGAATGAGCTTTTCTCGGAATATGTTTAGTACTGTAAACTAATATCTTAGCTGACATGTTGAAAACAGGCGCACAACTAATTCGTGATCCTGCGACTATAGCGAAAATGTTTTCTAATCTGAAATATAAAAAGTATTCGAATTGATCGAAAATGGAAGCGGTGATGTTTATTGAACAACTCAGGAAATCCTGAGATTGACTCTAAATTCAATTTTCTTGTGCGTATTCTAATATGTTCCAGTTTACGGAGTGTAAAGATATTCTTTCCCGACACTTTGCGCAATTGCACTTTGAGAAAAAAAAATATGGGTTAAGCATGCGAATTCATGACAATACGTTTTTTTTTTAAATCGAGAATAATTTTACGTTCAATAAAACCAATTCAACCCGGCTACCATTTTGACCATCTATCCGAAGTTTGGATTACTCAGTACGATGTACCATTCGACTCAGTTCGACGAGATATGGCATGTGTGTTTGAGTAAGCATTTTTGAATATAATTATGGGATGAGGAATAAGTATAAATTGCATAACCTATTTGAGTGGATATAAATTACTTTGATTTGGTGGTCTAGAACATTGTAGATTAAAAATAGTTTTATTTACTACAAGGTCACTGCTGCCGGCTTCGATTTCTCAGAGGAAGTGAATGAAAATTTGCTCATTCCAAAATATTCAACGGAATATCGACTGACTGTCTGGTATAACGCAGATAGCTGCAATTCAATTAGTACATTGAATGAGACGATTTTTTTAAACATCTAACAATCACAGGAGCGTGGTTCGAAAATATCTTTTCAGTTGAACGAAATTCGGAACACAGTTTTAGAAAAGTCGATTTTCTCACATTTTATCACAAGTACCTGTTGTGGCATCTTGCTCAAGTGGTCTTCGATTCTTCGATTTTGTCTGAGTTACTTGACGTCAAAACCCTAAGTAATATAATTATTGGTAGTTTTCATAGTAATTCATATCATGTTTACCTTATGATGATATTCAAAGCATCTATTGTGCTACGCATCCGCATATTTGTCTACATTTCGACAAACAAATCACTAGAATGTGCAAAATTGCGCTTATATAGTTTGACGGATAATTTCACTTGTAAACAAAATTTGGTTAGTTTGCTAACATCGAACATTTGTTTGCACATTTATATTATGCACAATAAATACTAACTCTTAGTTTGATTTAAGCTACTCAATACTGTCCCAATTACTACTAGTTATAGAAAGCGGGTATTCATGGTATTATGACTAAGCCGGCTATTCCCCACATTTTCCTCTTGTCTGAAAATGCGAATACAGTCCAACCCTAATTCGACGATATCTTTCGACGGAACCATAAAAATATAAAACCTCAGAATACGAAGCTTTTGAAATACGCAAATGAGCCACCGAGGAAGAATTCATAATCTAATAAGAACTCAATCGTTCTTCGTTAGGATTCGAACACTCAGATTGGGGGAACAGTATCATAATTCCTGTATCATCAGAATTGACAATAGAATTTTATATACGAATTGCTACTACTTTTCGCGATTACTAGTTTAAAGATTAGCAAAGAACAAAAACAACAGACTCATAGTGTAGATCAGAAACAAATCAACGGCCAAACATCGATTTGTTTCGTTTCAGATACTGGAAGGTTCTTTTATTCTTTATCTATAATGGATGTTACCAAATGAGTGTTGGAAGTAAATGACGAAAACCACATGCATGGTTGAGCTTTCGTAATATGTAACATAGTTAGATATTTTGTGATAAAATTCCATTTTTAATTGTGCAAGTACTTTTTCTTAAATTGTTTACGTTCTTTTTAACTTTTTGGTGATACGATTTCGTTTTGATGAATAATAGTGCATTTCAGCTCGACGTTATTCCTGGAAATTGCTAGTTCTAACGGAATTGTGAAACAGAAGGATGAACTAAGGTTTTATTTTAATCAAGGATATAGTTGCTCGGCCAGATAAGTTTCTCGATTTCTTCTATACATGATCTTATTAAAAAATTTAAACTATATCATTCGACTACAATAAAAGCTTTGATTGGAAATACAATGTCGCTCGATAGATCTCTGATACTTAACAGGATGGGTAAAATTGCAGATTTTTTTTATTCATTTCGTTTATTTGATAGGCACAAATGCGTTAGCTTGGCGGTGCCAAATTCTTTTGTTTCTACATTTTGGATATATTAAAACTAGGAGGTTACAATGTTGAAATATTTTTTTTTTACAAAGGAAAAGAAAGTTTACAGCTATCTTAAGACTAGAAATAAGATTCAATATACAAGAGAGGGCCAAAAGATTTTTTTATGAAAAATTTTAAAACAAGGGATTCAGTTTGATATATAAGAGGGGGAGTAATAGTAAAATTGCAGATTGATTTGAGTTACATAAGCAAAGTACAGTTCATCATTTACAATGATTGCAGTCACAAAAATTAGAATTATGTCCTGCTAAGCTCGAAATAAACATTCTCGAGTTTATCTGATACAGTGCAAGATGCAAATGTATACACTGATAGAATATATTCGTAAATCGCTAGGAATTACAGAAAATTTTAATAAAATATACGAATTTTTCGTACAAATAATCAATCGTTCGTAGTTCTATTGAAACACTTTAATTTTTTATTACGAGTTTTTCGTGAAAACCACGAAACGACTTTCGATGGCTTATTACGAAACAGCTTTATTCGGCAAACGAATTGTTCGCTGCTATATACGAATATCTTTCTAATATTTACGAGCACCATTCGTCAAACCGTCAACGTCAAAAGAGCTTCAATATGGAGTCATTGTTGCTATACGTCAGAGGATTGTTGATCATCACGACGGTCTCGGTCTGATTATTTAGTAGCCGTATCCGTGTCCGCCGGTTTCAGGAAGATTTCCTGAACCTCTTTCGCTTGATCCAGAATCCGGACCAGTACGGATTCAGTTGAGCCATCGCGAACTGCTCGTTGGTTTTGAATAAAGAAGTTTAAGTTTTTCTCTGCCGGAGCAAAGTCAAAACAACATGCTATTAAATACGAAAGCTTTTCTAACATAAAGGAAATGCATTCGTACGACCAACGAGATTGTTCGTAATATACGCAAACATTTATTGAAATAAACGAATCATTTTGTTTCATTCACGAAAAATAATGTTGTTATCAACGATTACATTCGTGCAATGTAAACTAAATAAGCAAATGAAATTCGCTTTCGTTCATCAAGCGACCATTTCTTCGTACCACAATGAAATCGATTTGGCCAAATCGATTTTTTTTAAATTAGAAAAAATCGATATTGTCAAAGCACGATCCCAAATGATCGACTGAAAACAATAAGATGCTAATATGTACGAAAACCTTTCTAAAATAAACGAAATGAATTCTTGCCGCCAACGTAATATACACAAACGCTTATTAAAATAAACAAAACATTTCGTTTCATTCACGAAAAATAATGTTTTTATCAACGATAATATTCGTGCAGTGTACATTAAATGTGTAAAATTTACGAAAGCTTTCGTTCACCAAGCAGGCATTCTTGTTCATGAAATGAACGAAACGCACTATTTACAATGCACGAAAATACTTCGTTGCAGAAAACAACGAATGAATTCGTGCATTGCATGATCGATTTCATTATATTTACGAATTTATATTATCAGTGTACGAAGAAAATGAATGTTGATGAGGGTGTGACAAAATTGCTATATATTTGTGAGTTCATCCACCAATACAAAATTAAAAGAAAAAAATTAGCTTCAATATGTGACCTCCATTTTCAATGTAAAATCGTGGGCTGAATCCGAAAATGATGTCCAAAAAATTTAAAGTAGAACAGTATTCGAGTTAGAGTGAAAAAGTGACTTTCACCTTTAAATAAAAAAGTACATTTGACACATGAGGGATTCCATGAGAAACCGGCCCCACCACAAAATATGACCATCGTCGATTCGAACGAAACTATGAAGCTGTGTTCAGTTTATGAATCTTCATGATTTTCTCTGAACCTTGCAATATTTTGATACAAGAGCGATTTTTCAAAAGGGCGTAACATTTCTACGTGCCTTAATTTCAATTTTTTTAGCTCGAATACTTTTTTATACAGCATAACTTTCTGAGAATGAGTTTCAGGGAATAAATATTTATGTACGAAAGAAATATACACTGAAAATAATGTTGTGCCATTTTTCACAAAAACAAAAATTTGTGTTAAAAATCAAAATTGCAAAAAACCCACTTTTTTCTATTTTTTATATTTTCTCAACTAAAACCTAAAGAAAAAAGAAACATTTTGAATGTGATTGTATGATGGAGAACTTATCGGTAAAAAAGTTTTTCTAACACTAACTTTATACGCGTTTTTAAATTTCATACTAATTGACATACAAAACTGTAATTTTATTACAGAATATAATTCTATGTATCATTTTAAATCAAAATGCATTCAACAATTTTCCAAAATGCTATAGTTTTTGAGATATTTGGAATTTTGTTCCAACAAAAACATTTAATTCGTGTGATTATGCCCTATTTGAAAGTTATTCGCGTTACCCCATCATAAAATGACAAAAATCATATGTTTCTGGTTTTAAAGAAGTAAAAGAAACTTTTTTGGTGTATTTGGATCATGGAGAAGCTTTCAATAAAAAAGTTTTCCTAACAACAACTTTTGACATATTTTCATAATTCATACTATTTGCAGTCAAAAATACAATTTTCTTTTTGAATATATTTCAAAACGCCATTTCATATCAAAATGCTCATAACAAAAAATTTCTGAAATGAAGTAGTTCTCGAGATATTTTAAATTTTGTTTTAACAGTGCAATTCTTTTGTTTTATTACGACCTTTTCAGAAGTTATTCGCGTTTCTCCATCAACAACAATAAGTTTTTAGAAGGCCTCGATTCACTATTTGTTTTCGTGGAATAGTTCACATAATCGCAAGATATTATTTTCAGACTCGTGATTCCTAGTAGTCATGACTCACCACGTGCTGGTGGAATAGTTCACAAAATCATAAATTAACAGGCATTCGTGATCTGGTTCTTGATTCATAGCACATTATTCGCGATCTATCTTGTGTGCTTGGAAATATCTAGAAGATATCCATAATCATTTTCACTTTCATAAAATTCTACATATGATCTTGAAAATTTTGAGTGAACTATTCCAAAATATTTATGATGAAATACAATATGGTCTGTGTCTGGTAGTGACCAGCCATATATACGAGCAGTGAATGTAAGAAATCTATTAGGACTTCGAACATCGTTATTCCCGTGATAATGTTTAATGTGGTGTCCGAGCAGAAAATGAAAACTGAGTTGATCGGTCAAAATAAACTATTGAGTTACAAATCGTGTTAGCAGCACATTTCCCAAAACATGTTACCGCGAATTGGTTAAACTTGGTCCAGTTCATATTGTTATGTTTCTCCCAGTTAAACATCCAATAGGAATCCACAAATAACCTACCACAATAAAGCGAAGAAGAGTTATGAATATCGTTATAATACTGCTGATATCATTAACATAAGTCACAAGAATAAAATATCCCGTCGGTTTTCACAGTAAAGAGGGACAAGTTTATCTTTACCAGGAGACATTTTGTTCGTAGTTATGCTGGATATTTTCTCGTGAACTATTTCACGAATCTCGGAATTTTATTCATGAATCCATTCAATCCTGGAGAGCTAATTCATGATTCCTAATATATTAGTTACGATCAAATATCAGTGCTCCTGAAATAGTTCACAAAATCATGAAATATTATTCATGTATTCGTGAACTGGTTCATAATTTCTAGTGAAATAGTCACGGCTGACCGTGTGTGCCCGTGAAATAATTCACGAAATTATAAAATATTCATGTATTCGTGCACTGGTTCATGATTCCTAATACAATAATCATGACTGACCATTCCTGCTCGTGAACTAGTTGACAAAATTATGAAACATTGTTGATGTATTCGTGACCTGATTCATGCATCCTAGTATAATAGTTACGATCTAAAATCCGTTCTCGTGAAATAGTTCACAAAATCATGAAATATTATTTTTTCTCGTGGGCTGGTTCATGTTCATCATTAGTGTAACAACCACGACATACCATTCATTCCTGTGAAATAGTTCACGAAATCCTAAAATAGTATTCATGTATTCGTGAACTGGTTCTTGATTCCTAGAACAATAGTCACGTCGGATTATAAAATAGCTCACATATTCATGAAATATTATTCATGATCCGTGATTCCTTAAACATGACTTACATTTGATTTTGCGTGCTTGTGATATTTAGAAGATATCCCTAATTATTGTCAATTTCATGCAACTTGATAATGAAATTTTCACGTGAACTATTTTAAAAAAATTGGAGTATTGTTCGTGGAATTATTTTTGATCAATGCACTTTTTCATGAAATGTCCAGCTGCTACCGAGCAGTAATAGGTACAAACAGTAGATATGAGAAAACTGTTAAGACCTCTAACATCGTTATTCATTTGATAAAGTTCAGTGTGATGCCTGGATAGAAAACGCGCTGAGCACATCAAATCATATTCGTGATATAGGTCACAGAACAAGATACCGCGAATCTGTCGAACTTTTATGACAGTTAATATTGTGACGCTACTCCGCGTAAAAAAACCGATGATAACCAAAAAAACATTAGATCGCGATAAGACAGAAAAATTGCCAATACCATGATAAAACTGCTGATATCATAAATATACGTCACATCACTCTACGTGTCAAATTCGAAAGTAAGCTCTGGAAGAAATTACGCAAATAGTGATTAAGATCCTCAAATCATGAACATAAATCACACTCGTGACAAAAATATCATGACTAGAATACTGAAATCATGAATATTAATAAACATAAATTTCTACTCGTGACAATAATATCACGACAACGTGAATTCAAACTATGAAAATAATGGAAAAGTTCCTGAAATATTGAACATAAATCACAATACTCATGACTAAAATATTAAAAAATAGTGACTAAAATCCTGAAATCATGAAAGGGAATCACTCTACTCATATTTAAAATATCACGATAATCATATTTAAAATATCACGAAATCATGAATATCGTTCGACTGTACAAATAGTTTCATCAATACAAGGCGAAAATAAATATAATACATAGAATAAAAAGAGTGCATAAAATAATTTAAATTAATGATATGAATAAACTCATGAAGTTAATAAACTGATCAGAATGAATCCAAAGTAGGAATCGAATTAATAGATAAAATAAACCCAAATGATCAAAATGAACAAAAGGAATGCTAAATCACATAAATGATTGAAATGAAATTATCATATATTTAAAATTAGTCAAGTATTCAAAATAAATAAAATAAACAAAACAAATAAAATCCATGAAATGAATAAATTATTGAATTTAAAAAAATGATTTATTCATGTATTCGTGAACTGGTTCATATTTCCTGAATAAATCATTTTTTAAAATTCAATCATAATAAAATGAATAAGTAAAACGAATTGTACGAGTTTGAGAAACATTGCTTCGGAAAGTTCTAAAATATTTTTAAAAAATCCATTATTTGAAAATGACAATTAATATACAACGCACTTTCTAGTGTTTCCATCCTTTTTTATTTTGACCTTATCGTTCTTCTTTCCTTGGCGGCGTCATTTAAGATTATCTGATGTTTTTGCTTAATTGATGGACCTCAATTAGTTATTTGAAAACCGGAAAAAAAAAATTTCGCGCAGAATAGAATTTTCAGGTCCATTATTTTAACGTACAATTGAAAAATAGAGAGATACGGTCACATGAACTTTCAAACCCATCAAACACAGTGCGTCAGAGAGAGAATGCAATTCGTGAATGAGACAGGTAAGTATATATTTAAAAGTATTAATTTGCATAGAGAAGTGTGTAAAGTCTAGGTTATGTTGGCGATATATCGTTCCAGTCATTTGCAAATAAATGAATTTTTGGTCCCGTTAACCATAAAAACGGTACCTTGTAAATTAGTGGGGTTTGTTGCTATACAGTATGTGAATGGCATTAATGTAGTCAGATCATCTATCTGTCCAATGCATAAGCTCTTATTGTAACCCCAGCCCTTCCGCATTGTAATCTCTAGCTCTACTTCCAAGGCTACTTCTCTGTGTGTATCTGCGGGAATATGTGTCTATAGGCGCATGTATGTGGAATTACGAGGGTTTTACGCTGATTGTGGCACTCTCTCATTTCGTTCGTACCGTAAACCTCGCAGGATTTTTAACCGAGTTGGAGTTATTCATTATTGTGGGCCGTGTTCGGAGGTGACCGATAGAGAAGATTACACGACCCATACGTTAAAACATATATACCTTATTAAAATATAACGCGGACAAAACAGAGTGATAAAAACGCGTGTTACTGCTACTGAACTCTATTATATTCTGATTAGCTAACCGGATGTTGTTCGGTGCGTCAACTGAGTGACAGGCGTTCTACCACCAGTGAGCCCAGCAATTCCTATTGAGTTGTAGGGATGTCCACGTCTCCAACATTCATCCACATCCATCGGTTCATTAGTATTGCTAACTTGCTGATCGTAGGTACGATCTGAATCGATCATGACCAACCAGGAATTGTACCTTGTTTGCTCCGCGGACCCCTTCGAAATCACCTTGGGTTATCGCGGACCCCTTCGAAATTATCCTGGGCGGTCGCGGACCCCTTCAAAATTACCCTGGGCGGTTGCGGATCCCCACGGCTTAACATCGATTTATATGCTGTATATATTATTTTCAGTCTGATACGATAAAAAAACTTGAAGTTTCAATATTCGTCCGGAAAAGATCTCTTCGCTGACCCCCAGCAACGACTTGACGGCCCCCTAGGGGTCCGTGGACCCCAGGTTGAGAATCGCTGAGTTAGAAGGTTACTTATATCCAATTCATATTCAGCCAGATCGGGATAACCGGTATGAGTCTGTGTGTTCATCAACAATCATCCGCCAAATCCCCTTCTTGTTTACACTTGGTCATCGAGTTCGATATCAGTGTTTTCCGTAGTTTCCTTCTATATATAACACTCGCTATCCTCCACTAGAATGATGCAGATAGTGATTATTCCGGCGACGACACAGACTGCATCCGATGAAATAGTTATATACACGATCGTGATTCGCATGGTTTTGAGCCTAAATGTACTGCTTGGTTTCATTCGATTACGCTGTGTCCCCAGCACCGTGACCCTGACAGAAATTCCATACATCAGAATAGACGATGATACACTAGTCGGAAGGCGCCTCTTGCTACTGTTTGCTTCATCGCTGTTCGGCATATTTCTGTTTAATGCGTTCATAGCTTTGACCGCCTTCTCACAGATATAATTGACATAGGATGTTGAAATTCAGTCGGTCGTCGATCGTCACTTCCTGTTGTTTCAGCGCTTGCTTCGAGATTACGGAATGCTCCCCGATCGTGACTTCTGTGTTGTTTCTACAACAACCTATAATCGCTCTCCATAAATGATGTCAGCCTGTTCAGGATGTGCCTTTTTCAAGAGTTTTCTGAAAGTACCCAGTAAGCGATTCTCAGGCGGCTTACCCGCTTTGACAATAACACTAGCTTCGGCATCGATCAGAGAAGGGCCCCTCATTTAGTAATTTTCTTATTACTAGTTTAAACATGTTCGGAAATTCCGGGACTACCACTATCAGTGCGACGTTAGGGATTCTATCCGCTCCAGGCACCTTTTTCACCACATTAGCCACTCCTTGTTGAATACTTGTATCACTTCTGTGTTTTCTTGCTCTAGGTATTTGAAGCCTATTATATTTTTTTATTTATTTTATTATTCAATTCGTTTATTTGATAAGGCACGTTTGCCTTTTCTTTGGACAAAGCTGGGGGTAGATATCGGGCATCGGGAATCAACGGTAAGGATTACATATTCGGACGAATGCATCATGTAGGGGAACTGGGGGTAAGACGGACATATTAAGGATGTACTTAAATATAACATGGTAAGAGCATGTTTTTGTCACCATGTAATACTCTATGTTCTAGCTCCTTATGTTGGCTTTCGAGTGCCCAGGGGGATTATTTTACAAAAATCATTTTGTATCAGTTTTTAAAGAACTGGAAAACGAAGAAATATCTGCACCTTTTCCATACTACGGGTGAAACGGACATATAGTAGGGGTAAGACGGACATGTGGCAGAAAGGATCACAATGCAAAATATTGAGCGGATGTTTTGAATAGATTGTGGTTCTTCTTAATATATATGTTCAATTCGAGGTGAAAAACGACGTTTTGGGGTTCGATTTAGAGTTGAAGCAAATGATGTATTTTCTAATATCGTTTTTGCGGTTGTCATAAAGAGAGCAACACAATCAGTTCCAACATTGGATCATTTGATAAGTCACAATCAATTATACAAAACTGGAAGGTTATATATTAAATGCGTAATTGGTAACATCAGTTCCTCGATCACACAGCTAGAGTATGAGACTTCTAGGAATCCCGTATTGAACCTCGGTCACATTAACGTACATCCTGCAGCCTACTGCATGTGAGACTTCAGCTAACTGGATGGTTCTCCACGTTTGACTTCTAGTATTTCGTTTCTACGGGCGAGACATTCATATAAGGATGAATCAATAGAATTAATCAAGACTCCGTCTTGCCCCACCAGTATACATATTTTTTAAACGTTTGTACCTATTCACGCATAAATAAACTTACCTGTTATTTTCCACGAAGATGTCACTTAAAAGTTACTTTATCGAAACAAAGGAAAAACTCCGCGAAAGAATTGATTTTTTCATCGATAAACCTTAAAATCGGAAACTTTTAAATTACATCCGCACAAAACAGCACTACCGATTATCAATATTTGCTTAAATTGTATTCGTTTAGCAGTATTCAAGGCCTACTAAGTGTTTCATAATTCAAGGTTACCCATAATGATAGAGTACACATACAATACAATTGAAGTTTTAATGTTATATCCCTAAAATAACCATGTGTCCGTCCTACCCCACCTGTCCGTCTTACCCACAGTTCCCATATGGGGACGCCGGGCGGTCTTCCTCGAGCCGGTAGGGGTTTCTCCAGACGATTTCGTAGTACGGCTCAGATGCAGATCGGCAACACAGCGCATTGCGCGTGTGATGTTGTGCTGTAGGTCTCGTGTTTGTTGGGTCATTCGACAGAGATATTTTGTGTTGTCTTGGAGTCCCATCAAACCATCGTTGCAGTACGGTAGGCGGAAGAGGGCACTTCTTAGAATGATCTGAAAAATAATAGGGGCAAATAAATTTGAATATTGATGGTTTTTAGGAAGATATATACGAGGGACATATAGAGCAGATCGCGGCTTGCCAGTATATCTCGAACCGGGATATTGAGTGATCTTCCTCGAGCCCAAAGGGGATCCAATAGTTGAGATCTGGCAGAACAGTACTCGGCGCATGCCCAGACAATATGTTCGATATCGTGATAACCGTTACCACAGGCGCAGATACCGCTTTTTGCGAGCCCAGTGTAGTGATTGGACATGAGCCGAGATATCACATGAATGAAATCCCGACCCACATCCATGGTTTCTTCGATACCTTAGGGATTATCGAATATAGCCACCTTCTAAGTTCTCCATTACTCCATGAAGATTGCCAACTTTCGAGGGTTCTCTGATGAGTAATACTGAAAAATTCGCTGAAGCTGATTGGTCTTTCATATATATATATATATCACCTTCTAAAGCGTCCGCCTTAGCTAAAGATTTCGCTTCTTCATTACATGGAATGGGGCAATGCGAGGGAACCCAAACTAAGGCAATCTTGTACGATCTTACAGACAAAGCATGCAGGCGCTCCCAGATTTTCTTCAGAAAATATGGAATGTGCTTTCTAGGTTTCATTGAACGGAGACCCTCGATTGAGCTGAGGCTATCCGACACAATAAAGTAATGATCGGTGGGCAAAGTATCAATGATCCCAAGAGTATACTGAATAGCAGCAAGTTCGGCGACGAAAACTGAAGCAGGATCGTTGAGTTTGAATGAGGCTGTGAGGTTTTGATTGAATATACCGAAGCCAGTGGAGCCGTCGAGGCTTGACCCGTCGGTGTGAAACATCTAGTTGCAGTCGACTTCTCGAAATTTACTATAAAAGATACATGAGATCAAAATTGCAAAAAACCCACTTTTTTCTATTTTTTATATTTTCTCAACTAAAACCTAAAGAAAAAAGAAACATTTTGAATGTGATTGTATGATGGAGAACTTATCGGTAAAAAAGTTTTTCTAACACTAACTTTATACGCGTTTTTAAATTTCATACTAATTGACATACAAAACTGTAATTTTATTACAGAATATAATTCTATGTATCATTTTAAATCAAAATGCATTCAACAATTTTCCAAAATGCTATAGTTTTTGAGATATTTGGAATTTTGTTCCAACAAAAACATTTAATTCGTGTGATTATGCCCTATTTGAAAGTTATTCGCGTTACCCCATCATAAAATGACAAAAATCATATGTTTCTGGTTTTAAAGAAGTAAAAGAAACTTTTTTGGTGTATTTGGATCATGGAGAAGCTTTCAATAAAAAAGTTTTCCTAACAACAACTTTTGACATATTTTCATAATTCATACTATTTGCAGTCAAAAATACAATTTTCTTTTTGAATATATTTCAAAACGCCATTTCATATCAAAATGCTCATAACAAAAAATTTCTGAAATGAAGTAGTTCTCGAGATATTTTAAATTTTGTTTTAACAGTGCAATTCTTTTGTTTTATTACGACCTTTTCAGAAGTTATTCGCGTTTCTCCATCAACAACAATAAGTTTTTAGAAGGCCTCGATTCACTATTTGTTTTCGTGGAATAGTTCACATAATCGCAAGATATTATTTTCAGACTCGTGATTCCTAGTAGTCATGACTCACCACGTGCTGGTGGAATAGTTCACAAAATCATAAATTAACAGGCATTCGTGATCTGGTTCTTGATTCATAGCACATTATTCGCGATCTATCTTGTGTGCTTGGAAATATCTAGAAGATATCCATAATCATTTTCACTTTCATAAAATTCTACATATGATCTTGAAAATTTTGAGTGAACTATTCCAAAATATTTATGATGAAATACAATATGGTCTGTGTCTGGTAGTGACCAGCCATATATACGAGCAGTGAATGTAAGAAATCTATTAGGACTTCGAACATCGTTATTCCCGTGATAATGTTTAATGTGGTGTCCGAGCAGAAAATGAAAACTGAGTTGATCGGTCAAAATAAACTATTGAGTTACAAATCGTGTTAGCAGCACATTTCCCAAAACATGTTACCGCGAATTGGTTAAACTTGGTCCAGTTCATATTGTTATGTTTCTCCCAGTTAAACATCCAATAGGAATCCACAAATAACCTACCACAATAAAGCGAAGAAGAGTTATGAATATCGTTATAATACTGCTGATATCATGAACATAAGTCACAAGAATAAAATATCCCGTCGGTTTTCACAGTAAAGAGGGACAAGTTTATCTTTACCAGGAGACATTTTGTTCGTAGTTATGCTGGATATTTTCTCGTGAACTATTTCACGAATCTCGGAATTTTATTCATGAATCCATTCAATCCTGGAGAGCTAATTCATGATTCCTAATATATTAGTTACGATCAAATATCAGTGCTCCTGAAATAGTTCACAAAATCATGAAATATTATTCATGTATTCGTGAACTGGTTCATAATTTCTAGTGAAATAGTCACGGCTGACCGTGTGTGCCCGTGAAATAATTCACGAAATTATAAAATATTCATGTATTCGTGCACTGGTTCATGATTCCTAATACAATAATCATGACTGACCATTCCTGCTCGTGAACTAGTTGACAAAATTATGAAACATTGTTGATGTATTCGTGACCTGATTCATGCATCCTAGTATAATAGTTACGATCTAAAATCCGTTCTCGTGAAATAGTTCACAAAATCATGAAATATTATTTTTTCTCGTGGGCTGGTTCATGTTCATCATTAGTGTAACAACCACGACATACCATTCATTCCTGTGAAATAGTTCACGAAATCCTAAAATAGTATTCATGTATTCGTGAACTGGTTCTTGATTCCTAGAACAATAGTCACGTCGGATTATAAAATAGCTCACATATTCATGAAATATTATTCATGATCCGTGATTCCTTAAACATGACTTACATTTGATTTTGCGTGCTTGTGATATTTAGAAGATATCCCTAATTATTGTCAATTTCATGCAACTTGATAATGAAATTTTCACGTGAACTATTTTAAAAAAATTGGAGTATTGTTCGTGGAATTATTTTTGATCAATGCACTTTTTCATGAAATGTCCAGCTGCTACCGAGCAGTAATAGGTACAAACAGTAGATATGAGAAAACTGTTAAGACCTCTAACATCGTTATTCATTTGATAAAGTTCAGTGTGATGCCTGGATAGAAAACGCGCTGAGCACATCAAATCATATTCGTGATATAGGTCACAGAACAAGATACCGCGAATCTGTCGAACTTTTATGACAGTTAATATTGTGACGCTACTCCGCGTAAAAAAACCGATGATAACCAAAAAAACATTAGATCGCGATAAGACAGAAAAATTGCCAATACCATGATAAAACTGCTGATATCATAAATATACGTCACATCACTCTACGTGTCAAATTCGAAAGTAAGCTCTGGAAGAAATTACGCAAATAGTGATTAAGATCCTCAAATCATGAACATAAATCACACTCGTGACAAAAATATCATGACTAGAATACTGAAATCATGAATATTAATAAACATAAATTTCTACTCGTGACAATAATATCACGACAACGTGAATTCAAACTATGAAAATAATGGAAAAGTTCCTGAAATATTGAACATAAATCACAATACTCATGACTAAAATATTAAAAAATAGTGACTAAAATCCTGAAATCATGAAAGGGAATCACTCTACTCATATTTAAAATATCACGATAATCATATTTAAAATATCACGAAATCATGAATATCGTTCGACTGTACAAATAGTTTCATCAATACAAGGCGAAAATAAATATAATACATAGAATAAAAAGAGTGCATAAAATAATTTAAATTAATGATATGAATAAACTCATGAAGTTAATAAACTGATCAGAATGAATCCAAAGTAGGAATCGAATTAATAGATAAAATAAACCCAAATGATCAAAATGAACAAAAGGAATGCTAAATCACATAAATGATTGAAATGAAATTATCATATATTTAAAATTAGTCAAGTATTCAAAATAAATAAAATAAACAAAACAAATAAAATCCATGAAATGAATAAATTATTGAATTTAAAAAAATGATTTATTCATGTATTCGTGAACTGGTTCATATTTCCTGAATAAATCATTTTTTAAAATTCAATCATAATAAAATGAATAAGTAAAACGAATTGTACGAGTTTGAGAAACATTGCTTCGGAAAGTTCTAAAATATTTTTAAAAAATCCATTATTTGAAAATGACAATTAATATACAACGCACTTTCTAGTGTTTCCATCCTTTTTTATTTTGACCTTATCGTTCTTCTTTCCTTGGCGGCGTCATTTAAGATTATCTGATGTTTTTGCTTAATTGATGGACCTCAATTAGTTATTTGAAAACCGGAAAAAAAAATTTCGCGCAGAATAGAATTTTCAGGTCCATTATTTTAACGTACAATTGAAAAATAGAGAGATACGGTCACATGAACTTTCAAACCCATCAAACACAGTGCGTCAGAGAGAGAATGCAATTCGTGAATGAGACAGGTAAGTATATATTTAAAAGTATTAATTTGCATAGAGAAGTGTGTAAAGTCTAGGTTATGTTGGCGATATATCGTTCCAGTCATTTGCAAATAAATGAATTTTTGGTCCCGTTAACCATAAAAACGGTACCTTGTAAATTAGTGGGGTTTGTTGCTATACAGTATGTGAATGGCATTAATGTAGTCAGATCATCTATCTGTCCAATGCATAAGCTCTTATTGTAACCCCAGCCCTTCCGCATTGTAATCTCTAGCTCTACTTCCAAGGCTACTTCTCTGTGTGTATCTGCGGGAATATGTGTCTATAGGCGCATGTATGTGGAATTACGAGGGTTTTACGCTGATTGTGGCACTCTCTCATTTCGTTCGTACCGTAAACCTCGCAGGATTTTTAACCGAGTTGGAGTTATTCATTATTGTGGGCCGTGTTCGGAGGTGACCGATAGAGAAGATTACACGACCCATACGTTAAAACATATATACCTTATTAAAATATAACGCGGACAAAACAGAGTGATAAAAACGCGTGTTACTGCTACTGAACTCTATTATATTCTGATTAGCTAACCGGATGTTGTTCGGTGCGTCAACTGAGTGACAGGCGTTCTACCACCAGTGAGCCCAGCAATTCCTATTGAGTTGTAGGGATGTCCACGTCTCCAACATTCATCCACATCCATCGGTTCATTAGTATTGCTAACTTGCTGATCGTAGGTACGATCTGAATCGATCATGACCAACCAGGAATTGTACCTTGTTTGCTCCGCGGACCCCTTCGAAATCACCTTGGGTTATCGCGGACCCCTTCGAAATTATCCTGGGCGGTCGCGGACCCCTTCAAAATTACCCTGGGCGGTTGCGGATCCCCACGGCTTAACATCGATTTATATGCTGTATATATTATTTTCAGTCTGGTACGATAAAAAAACTTGAAGTTTCAATATTCGTCCGGAAAAGATCTCTTCGCTGACCCCCAGCAACGACTTGACGGCCCCCTAGGGGTCCGTGGACCCCAGGTTGAGAATCGCTGAGTTAGAAGGTTACTTATATCCAATTCATATTCAGCCAGATCGGGATAACCGGTATGAGTCTGTGTGTTCATCAACAATCATCCGCCAAATCCCCTTCTTGTTTACACTTGGTCATCGAGTTCGATATCAGTGTTTTCCGTAGTTTCCTTCTATATATAACACTCGCTATCCTCCACTAGAATGATGCAGATAGTGATTATTCCGGCGACGACACAGACTGCATCCGATGAAATAGTTATATACACGATCGTGATTCGCATGGTTTTGAGCCTAAATGTACTGCTTGGTTTCATTCGATTACGCTGTGTCCCCAGCACCGTGACCCTGACAGAAATTCCATACATCAGAATAGACGATGATACACTAGTCGGAAGGCGCCTCTTGCTACTGTTTGCTTCATCGCTGTTCGGCATATTTCTGTTTAATGCGTTCATAGCTTTGACCGCCTTCTCACAGATATAATTGACATAGGATGTTGAAATTCAGTCGGTCGTCGATCGTCACTTCCTGTTGTTTCAGCGCTTGCTTCGAGATTACGGAATGCTCCCCGATCGTGACTTCTGTGTTGTTTCTACAACAACCTATAATCGCTCTCCATAAATGATGTCAGCCTGTTCAGGATGTGCCTTTTTCAAGAGTTTTCTGAAAGTACCCAGTAAGCGATTCTCAGGCGGCTTACCCGCTTTGACAATAACACTAGCTTCGGCATCGATCAGAGAAGGGCCCCTCATTTAGTAATTTTCTTATTACTAGTTTAAACATGTTCGGAAATTCCGGGACTACCACTATCAGTGCGACGTTAGGGATTCTATCCGCTCCAGGCACCTTTTTCACCACATTAGCCACTCCTTGTTGAATACTTGTATCACTTCTGTGTTTTCTTGCTCTAGGTATTTGAAGCCTATTATATTTTTTTATTTATTTTATTATTCAATTCGTTTATTTGATAAGGCACGTTTGCCTTTTCTTTGGACAAAGCTGGGGGTAGATATCGGGCATCGGGAATCAACGGTAAGGATTACATATTCGGACGAATGCATCATGTAGGGGAACTGGGGGTAAGACGGACATATTAAGGATGTACTTAAATATAACATGGTAAGAGCATGTTTTTGTCACCATGTAATACTCTATGTTCTAGCTCCTTATGTTGGCTTTCGAGTGCCCAGGGGGATTATTTTACAAAAATCATTTTGTATCAGTTTTTAAAGAACTGGAAAACGAAGAAATATCTGCACCTTTTCCATACTACGGGTGAAACGGACATATAGTAGGGGTAAGACGGACATGTGGCAGAAAGGATCACAATGCAAAATATTGAGCGGATGTTTTGAATAGATTGTGGTTCTTCTTAATATATATGTTCAATTCGAGGTGAAAAACGACGTTTTGGGGTTCGATTTAGAGTTGAAGCAAATGATGTATTTTCTAATATCGTTTTTGCGGTTGTCATAAAGAGAGCAACACAATCAGTTCCAACATTGGATCATTTGATAAGTCACAATCAATTATACAAAACTGGAAGGTTATATATTAAATGCGTAATTGGTAACATCAGTTCCTCGATCACACAGCTAGAGTATGAGACTTCTAGGAATCCCGTATTGAACCTCGGTCACATTAACGTACATCCTGCAGCCTACTGCATGTGAGACTTCAGCTAACTGGATGGTTCTCCACGTTTGACTTCTAGTATTTCGTTTCTACGGGCGAGACATTCATATAAGGATGAATCAATAGAATTAATCAAGACTCCGTCTTGCCCCACCAGTATACATATTTTTTAAACGTTTGTACCTATTCACGCATAAATAAACTTACCTGTTATTTTCCACGAAGATGTCACTTAAAAGTTACTTTATCGAAACAAAGGAAAAACTCCGCGAAAGAATTGATTTTTTCATCGATAAACCTTAAAATCGGAAACTTTTAAATTACATCCGCACAAAACAGCACTACCGATTATCAATATTTGCTTAAATTGTATTCGTTTAGCAGTATTCAAGGCCTACTAAGTGTTTCATAATTCAAGGTTACCCATAATGATAGAGTACACATACAATACAATTGAAGTTTTAATGTTATATCCCTAAAATAACCATGTGTCCGTCCTACCCCACCTGTCCGTCTTACCCACAGTTCCCATATGGGGACGCCGGGCGGTCTTCCTCGAGCCGGTAGGGGTTTCTCCAGACGATTTCGTAGTACGGCTCAGATGCAGATCGGCAACACAGCGCATTGCGCGTGTGATGTTGTGCTGTAGGTCTCGTGTTTGTTGGGTCATTCGACAGAGATATTTTGTGTTGTCTTGGAGTCCCATCAAACCATCGTTGCAGTACGGTAGGCGGAAGAGGGCACTTCTTAGAATGATCTGAAAAATAATAGGGGCAAATAAATTTGAATATTGATGGTTTTTAGGAAGATATATACGAGGGACATATAGAGCAGATCGCGGCTTGCCAGTATATCTCGAACCGGGATATTGAGTGATCTTCCTCGAGCCCAAAGGGGATCCAATAGTTGAGATCTGGCAGAACAGTACTCGGCGCATGCCCAGACAATATGTTCGATATCGTGATAACCGTTACCACAGGCGCAGATACCGCTTTTTGCGAGCCCAGTGTAGTGATTGGACATGAGCCGAGATATCACATGAATGAAATCCCGACCCACATCCATGGTTTCTTCGATACCTTAGGGATTATCGAATATAGCCACCTTCTAAGTTCTCCATTACTCCATGAAGATTGCCAACTTTCGAGGGTTCTCTGATGAGTAATACTGAAAAATTCGCTGAAGCTGATTGGTCTTTCATATATATATATATATATATATCACCTTCTAAAGCGTCCGCCTTAGCTAAAGATTTCGCTTCTTCATTACATGGAATGGGGCAATGCGAGGGAACCCAAACTAAGGCAATCTTGTACGATCTTACAGACAAAGCATGCAGGCGCTCCCAGATTTTCTTCAGAAAATATGGAATGTGCTTTCTAGGTTTCATTGAACGGAGACCCTCGATTGAGCTGAGGCTATCCGACACAATAAAGTAATGATCGGTGGGCAAAGTATCAATGATCCCAAGAGTATACTGAATAGCAGCAAGTTCGGCGACGAAAACTGAAGCAGGATCGTTGAGTTTGAATGAGGCTGTGAGGTTTTGATTGAATATACCGAAGCCAGTGGAGCCGTCGAGGCTTGACCCGTCGGTGTGAAACATCTAGTTGCAGTCGACTTCTCGAAATTTACTATAAAAGATACATGAGATCACTTGCGGACGTATGTGATTCAGGATTTGTCGAATCTCGCACTTTATAGATGTGTCGAAGAATACGCTTGAATCAGAAGCATGGGAGAGATTGACACGATTGGGATAATATGAAGAACGATTGGTATTTTGTGCCATGTAATCGAAGTACAAGGATATAAATCGGGTTTGAGAATTGAGTATGACAAGCCTCTCGAAATTTGCAATTACTAACGGGTTCAAGATATCGCATCGGATGAGCAATCGATATGAGAGGTCCCAAAATCCATTTTCAGCGCAAGGACACCTGCTAGCATTTTTAGACTCATCTTATGAGTCGAGTGCATGTAACCCAAAATAGTACGCAAACAACAATATTGGATTCGCTCTAGTTTGATGAAATGTATGTTCGTAGCGAAGCGGAAACAGTAAATCCCGTACTCCATCACCGACAATATCGTTGTTTAGTACAGCCTGATCAGGTCTCTTAGGTGGGCACCCCAGCATGTTCCGGTTATTGTATGGAGAAAGTAGATCCTTTGTTGGCACTTCTGTTTCAGATACCTAATGTGACATCCCCAGGTACCTTTAGAGTCCAACCAGATCCCGAGATATTTGTAAGTTGAAACCTGAGCAATAGTTTGATCCATTAATTGAAGCTGTAGTTGCACTGGTTCATGCTTCCTTAAAAATACGACTAGCTCAGTTTTCTCCGTGGAGAACTCGATACCCAGCTGGAGGGCCCAAGCAGACAAATGTAACAAAGACCACACCGTTATCTGCAAGCTGCCTTAGCGTGCAGGAATTGACAAGACATTCGTCAATGTCATTCACGTAAAAGTTGTAGTGAAGGGGGCTTAGACATGAGCCCTGGGGAAGATTCATGTAGCTAATTCGTAATTTCGACAAATCACCATGCGAAAAATGCATGTGTTTTTCAGACAGCAAGTTTAGCAAAAATTTGTTTAGAGTCCGTGAAAGACCATGCTGGTGCAGAAAGGAATTTGGATAGAAACTGAATCAAAAGCCCCCCCCCCTGTTTTTAAAGCCATTTGTATTTCTCTTGAGAGCAAGTCAAGATAGTCGTTCGGGCCTTTGTCTTTGGGGAAACCAAATTGTGTATCTGACAGAAAGCCATTTGCTTCAACCCAATTGCCGAGGCGAAACAAGATCATCGTCAGAAACAGGTCAGCTTTGCAAAAGGTCGATACAAGTTGTGGTCGGAGGCTGGTTTTCCTGGTTTTTGGATGGTGATGACCTTCACTTGCCTCCAGTCATGAGGGACAATATTACCCTCAAGAAAATTATTAAATAAATTCAACAAGCGTCCCTTGACAGAATCTGGCAGATTCTTTAACAAGTTAAATTTGAATCTATCTGGCCCTGGGGCTTTATTGTTACATGACAAGAGAGCAAGTACTGTTTGGGTTTCGTAAGCGCTGGGCCATGCCCCAAAGAGTGCTCATCGACATTTATCTCGTTAACCCGTCGACGAACCGGCACCAATAGCTACGTTTTTTGGCTTTCATCAAATTCTTCATGTGCGTTTCTGCCATCGCGTACTCTCGGCAGCTGGCTGGTAGCCCGTCGGCCATCTCCGTGTACATGTCTGAGCGCTCACAAGCATCTAGCAATTTTGTCACACCTTCATCAACATTCATTTTGCATCTTGCACTGTATCAGATAAACTCGAGAATGTTTATTTCGAGCTTAGCAGGACATAATTCTAATTTTTGTGACTGCAATCATTGTAAATGATGAACTGTACTTTGCTTAAGTAACTCAAATCAATCTGCAATTTTACTATTACTCCCCCTCTTATATATCAAACTGAATCCCTTGTTTTAAATTTTTTCATAAAAAAATCTTTTGGCCCTCTTTTGTATATTGAATCTTATTTCTAGTCTTAAGATAGCTGTAAACTTTCTTTTCCTTTGTAAAAAAAAATATTTCAACATTGTAACCTCCTAGTTTTAAGATATCCAAAATGTAGAAACAAAAGAATTTGGCACCGCCAAGCTAACGCATTTGTGCCTATCAAATAAACGAAATGAATAAAAAAAAATCTGCAATTTTACCCATCCTGTTAAGTATCAGAGATCTATCGAGCGACATTGTATTTCTAATCAAAGCTTTTATTGTAGTCGAATGATATAGTTTAAATTTTTTAATAAGATCATGTATAGAAGAAATCGAGAAACTTATCTGGCCGAGCAACTATATCCTTGATTAAAATAAAACCTTAGTTCATCCTTCTGTTTCACAATTCCGTTAGAACTAGCAATTTCCAGGAATAACGTCGAGCTGAAATGCACTATTATTCATCAAAACGAAATCGTATCACCAAAAAGTTAAAAAGAACGTAAACAATTTAAGAAAAAGTACTTGCACAATTAAAAATGGAATTTTATCACAAAATATCTAACTATGTTACATATTACGAAAGCTCAACCATGCATGTGGTTTTCGTCATTTACCTCCAACACTCATTTGGTAACCTCCATTATAGATAAAGAATAAAAGAACCTTCCAGTATCTGAAACGAAACAAATAGATGTTTGGCCGTTGATTTGTTTCTGATCTACACTATGAGTCTGTTGTTTTTGTTCTTTGCTAATCTTTAAACTAGCAATCGCGAAAAGTAGTAGCAATTCGTATATAAAATTCTATTGTCAATTCTGATGATACAGGAATTATGATACTGTTCCCCCAATCTGAGTGTTCGAATCCTAACGAAGAACGATTGAGTTCTTATTAGATTATGAATTCTTCCTCGGTGGCTCATTTGCGTATTTCAAAAGCTTCGTATTCTGAGGTTTTATATTTTTATGGTTCCGTCGAAAGATATCGTCGAATTAGGGTTGGACTGTATTCGCATTTTCAGACAAGAGGAAAATGTGAGGAATAGCCGGCTTAGTCATAATACCATGAATACCCGCTTTCTATAACTAGTAGTAATTGGGACAGTATTGAGTAGCTTAAATCAAACTAAGAGTTAGTATTTATTGTGCATAATATAAATGTGCAAACAAATGTTCGATGTTAGCAAACTAACCAAATTTTGTTTACAAGTGAAATTATCCGTCAAACTATATAAGCGCAATTTTGCACATTCTAGTAATTTGTTTGTCGAAATGTAGACAAATATGCGGATGCGTAGCACAATAGATGCTTTGAATATCATCATAAGGTAAACATGATATGAATTACTATGAAAACTACCAATAATTATATTACTTAGGGTTTTGACGTCAAGTAACTCTGACAAAATCGAAGAATCGAAGACCACTTGAGCAAGATGCCACAACAGGTACTTGTGATAAAATGTGAGAAAATCGACTTTTCTAAAACTGTGTTCCGAATTTCGTTCAACTGAAAAGATATTTTCGAACCACGCTCCTGTGATTGTTAGATGTTTAAAAAAATCGTCTCATTCAATGTACTAATTGAATTGCAGCTATCTGCGTTATACCAGACAGTCAGTCGATATTCCGTTGAATATTTTGGAATGAGCAAATTTTCATTCACTTCCTCTGAGAAATCGAAGCCGGCAGCAGTGACCTTGTAGTAAATAAAACTATTTTTAATCTACAATGTTCTAGACCACCAAATCAAAGTAATTTATATCCATTCAAATAGGTTATGCAATTTATACTTATTCCTCATCCCATAATTATATTCAAAAATGCTTACTCAAACACACATGCCATATCTCGTCGAACTGAGTCGAATGGTACATCGTACTGAGTAATCCAAACTTCGGATAGATGGTCAAAATGGTAGCCGGGTTGAATTGGTTTTATTGAACGTAAAATTGTTCTCAATTTAAAAAAAAAACGTATTGTCATGAATTCGCATGCTTAACCCATAATTTTTTTTTCTCAAAGTGCAATTGCGCAAAGTGTCGGGAAAGAATATCTTTACACTCCGTAAACTGGAACATATTAGAATACGCACAAGAAAATTGAATTTAGAGTCAATCTCAGGATTTCCTGAGTTGTTCAATAAACATCACCGCTTCCATTTTCGATCAATTCGAATACTTTTTATATTTCAGATTAGAAAACATTTTCGCTATAGTCGCAGGATCACGAATTAGTTGTGCGCCTGTTTTCAACATGTCAGCTAAGATATTAGTTTACAGTACTAAACATATTCCGAGAAAAGCTCATTCGAATATGTCCTATTACTATGTACATTTGAGTTTCCGAAAATTTTCGCAGACAATGGCCTCCGGAAAATACAGATACAGAAAAAATTACAATGATGTCCTCTTTTAGCCTTTATATAGACGACAAATAACTTCCTAATACAGAACCTGTGCCTCAATATCTCAGGCGCAAATTGATATGTTGCGATAGTATGGAAAACCTGAACCTTTGAAACTTTTTGGAACTAGTATGAGAGATTATTTTGGTAATTAGAAATAACAGTTGTCCATTTCACTCATTACTCCGATCATCCACGTGCTGCTATAGCTATAGATGTATCCACGTGCTATAGGTAGCAGCAAGGAAGCCGAGGTTTTCACATACGTTGACCCAGGCGCGCTAACAGTGGTGTAACTGCGTAGTAGCGTGCGCTTCCGCAAATAAAGAAATTCTCGATCAATAGATGTATTTGCAAGCGTTGAATGTATTTTATTCAACGCATAACAATGCAAAAATCGCATTCTGCATCTTTTGGTAATCCACATGATTACAAACAGTTATAATCCATAAATGAACTTGTAATATACTACGAAGGAATAGGACGGAATCCTTGTTGATACAACACTGGTTTTGGTGGGGTGGAAACCAGAGAATGCAGAGAAATGGGAGAGGCAATTTTGTTTTCGGGAGCGGAATCATAAAGGATTCGAAATTTTCGCGATTTTCTCTACTAAAACTACCGATCACTTTCGAAGTAATTGGAAATTTGAAATAAATTTTTCGCCAATGTCTTCGGTAATTATCCTAGTTTACTGGATACCATTTTTGTTTTTTATTTTTGGTCTATTTCCAAAGATATTGCGAGATTAAGGCAAAAAGGTGCCGATTTGCTGCCCTCTTGGCGCGGAAATGCAGACTCCCACGTTAAAACCATTCTGTTTAGATCACACCACGTACTAAAGTTTCCTCTGAAGAAGCTCGGCATCGGTTTTATCCCGTATTTGTTGAAAAATTTTCATGTCGTCGGTAAAAGAAAGGCGGGGTCCTTGTAATTTGATGTTGACGTCATTAAAGTAGAGGAGGAATATCACTGGACCGAGATGGCTTCCTTGTGGGATGCCGGATGTAGCGAAGAATGGTGTAGATAGACAGTCCTTAATGCTGATTTGGAGTTGCCTTCCATCGAGGTAGTAACGAAACCAGCGCAGTAGTTGTCCATGAATACCGAGTTTGTCCAGCTTCGCTATTGCGATATCATGATTGATTTTGTCGAAGGCCGCAGATAAATTCATGTAAATAGCATCGGTTTGCAATCCGTCAGCGAATCCATCGTGTAAATATGTTGTGAACGAGAGCAGGTTAGATGTTGTCGATCGTTTAGGCATAAAGCCGTGTTGATCGTCTGCAATGTAGTGTTTGCAGTGAAAGAAAAGAGGGTCTAAGACAACCAGCTCGAATAGTTTTGATACTGCACTTAAACACGAGATTCCCCGATAATTGTCAATGTTCGATTTGGTTCCTTTTTTGTGAACTGGAAACATGTGCGCTGCTTTCCAGCAGGAAGGGAATGTTCCAGTATTGAGTTATAGCACAAAGACTCGCCGAAGTGGTTCAAGAAGCCCGCTGATGCACTTTTTGACAAAAATCGAGGGAACGCCATCTGGGCACGGGGAACTAAATGCTTTCAGCTTGGAATTTGCTGCAAGAATGGCAGCATTATCGACGCAAATTCGGTTGATGGTTCGTCCTAGAGAAGGAGTTAGATTTGAAGCGGCAGCGACTTGTTGTGGGGAAAGGTTCTCGTCGGAAAAAACGCTTGAAAATTTGTCGGAAAACGATTGGCAAATTTCGTTAGTGTCGGTGCCTAAAACTCCATTTAATGACATACAAGATGGTAACCCGGACTCTTTTCGCTGCTCGTTCACATATTTCCAAAACGACTTGGGCTTGGATTTCAGTTGACGTTCGACGTTTCGCTGGTATCTAAAAAAGGCACGTCTGCTTTGCTGTTTGTATTCGTGGTTGAGTTGAAAGTAGTGGTTTCGTAATGCAAGTGTCTTATGCTTCGAGAACTTTTTAAATGCGGCTCGTTTGGCAGTTTTTAATCGTCTAAGCACTGTTGATTGCCAGGGAGGGTGTTGATTTGTGCTGACTGTTCGTTTTGGCACATGACGGTCGATTAGGTAGTTAGGAATATTAGAAAACGCCATCGCTGCTTCGTTCGCGTCATCATTGTTAAGATTTTCGTCCCAGTTTATATCCAACAGCGTGTTAACGATACTGTCGTAGTCAGCGTTTTTAAAATCGTAGACGATAGAGCTTGAGACGTCTTCAAAATTCACTCCTAGGTTACCAGCGAGTACAAGATGTAGTGGGGGATGATGGCGCACATGCTAGACTAAAGGTGTCGGAGCGGCGCAGCAGTACGGAGCGCAGTCTCGGGCACTTACAAAGCAGAGGTCCAATGTACGTCCATTCTCGTTGATGATATTATTAATTTGCAGAAGAGTTGCGCTACTGTAGTTGTCCAAGATACAACTGGCATTGTTGATAAGCACAGACTTTTCGATATCCAATCGTAGAAATCCATTACTTGCTGGGCACCAGGTCAAGCCAGGTAAGTTGAAGTCGCCCAGTATAACAATATCATCAGACGGGGCAGCGATCGAGGTGATGAAAGAAACGGAGGAAAGATGTACATCGATCAGGCTGTAATCACGAATTCGGTCAGGTGGAAAATACACGACACACAGGAAGAGATTGCGATCGGCAAGTTTCACTGATATTCACACTTGCTCGGAGCTCTCCCACCGCTCATCGTTGATCACTCGGGCTTTTATACCATGGCGAACGGCGATGAGTACACCACCACCTGATGTCTTGTGGCTGTTGAGGGCATTGCGATCACAGCGGAAGACATCAAATGTTGAACCAAACACCTGGCGAGACAGAGTACGGTTGTCGAGCCACGTCTCGGTTAAGGCGATGACGTCATAACAGCAGCCCGTGGTCGCGAGCAAATAGCTGTCCGTTGATGAATTTAAGCCACCAACATTCTGGTAGTAAATCTCGATGTTATTGGATGACGGATCAGGTTCTGCAGAGAGCGAATCAACTGCATCTCGCCCCAGAATGTAGCGATCATCATCGACGAGAGAAATGGTTGACATCTGGTCACAAGATGTTAGAACAAAAGGCAAATTACTGGAAGCGAAGAATACATCAGCGCTTGAAGTGTTCGGATCAGATGTATACTTGCCATTTGTGGCGGGTTGGAAGACCCTTTCACCCATCCCACACACAGGACCGGGACGACTGATGATCACTGTATGCAATTGCTCGACTGTGGCGGGGGGGATCGAGGGCTTCCATGGTGCACACTGCGGTGCGTCCCAGTATGCGTTGAACCCCGATGGAGCGATGCGGAGAGCAGGATCGGGACGGTAGTAGCTTACGGCGAGAGTTGGACGATGAACTAGAAGCGTGAATCGGTATAACCGTTGTATCGTTACAATTTGTATAATACTTGCCGAGAAAGGCGGCTTGGAAGACCCCTTCTCCACCCACACATACAGGACCGGGACGACTGCTGAACGCTGGCTGCAAGGGCTCGACTGTAGCGGGGGGATCGAGGGCTTCCATTGTACCAACTGCGTTGCGTCCCAGTATGCGATCAGCGTCGACACTCCTTCACAATGGCGGTGTAGCTTGGTATAGTGGCATTGCCAATCGTTGCGGAGTCCTCTGTAGGGTTGATGGGCCGGGTTGAATTAGCGGAATACATGCGGCTTCCGAGGGCGTAGGAAAATCAGTCGGTGGGCACCAAATGTTCTGGGTACGGCTATCCTCAAATTCCCTGAACAATATGCCTTGCGGCCATGTGTCAGGGTTAAGAGCTGCTTCACGGTACTTTGGGTCAACTCCAACTTTGAAAGATATGAAGTTCAGAGTACTGACGTCTATGCCTTTTTTAACAAGCGGAATAACCTTTATTTCTTCGTTGCAGTTTAGCCCTTCTTTGGACATTTTTTCGACTGTCTCCTTGCTAACACTGGGATGAAAGCGGAAAAGATACATCCAGAGCAACGGAGTGGGAGGTGGAATCGTGAGAATGTTGCTATTATCGACTAGCTTTCGACCGCCGACAAGAATACTGCTCGGATCAGAGCCATCCTCGCGACGACGTTTCTGAGGTGGTCGAGATATACCGGAATTTGGCCGGACTGGAGTGGCTGTTGAAACCTTTCTGGCGAGGTGCGAAATTTGCTGGTTATTTTTTGATAACTCTGCCTTTGGTTCAGCACCACATTTACCTCCGGTGGAACTCGTCAAGTTCCTAAGCTAATATCACACCTCAAATTTTCAACCGATTTTTGCAAATTTTCTATAAAATGAAAGATACAGTAATACTTTTGACAGCAGATAATTCGGTTATGACTCTTGGTTCCGGAATTACAGGTTGGTTAGTAAGGTTACACTGGAATTTTCCATATAAAACGGTACAATCGTAGTACCTCAGAGGTTGAGCTTGAGCTTGTGCGACCACCCCTGGCTGCTACTCCGTTATCGATCGGGACTAGCTGAAGTTGCACAGGGACTGAGTAGATAATAGGGCATTGCAAAAAAAGTTTTTTTTTGAATTCTCAAAGGCCCTCCCCTCTCATATTGTGACAAATGTCAAAGTAAGCTCAGATGCCAAATTTCACATCATTTGGACAATTCTAGACCCCCGCCCACCTCGCTTGAAATTTTTGAAATTCATACTATGGGAAAAAATGGAGGAAAAATATATTAAGTGCTATAACCTTTGAAGTAGCACTCAGAAAATTACAATTCATACCTCTTTCTAAAGGAAATAACCTTATAATTTGAATGGAGATTTTTCTGGTTTTCGAAAAATATGGGGAGGTGGGGTACTGGGTCATTTTGGCCAAAAAATCCCCTATTTTTTAATATTTTTTCTGCTCCGTGATGCAATTCATACATATTTTGCAGTTTTTCTAATGGGAAAAAATCTCAGGGATCGAGCAGAGCCTTTTTGACCTTTGTCCGAATACGAGAAGCTGGGGTTATAGAGCCTTTTGTCATTCATATCAAATTTGATCATTTTCTCGTTCATATATCTCTTCATTCTTTTACCAATTTTCATAAAATGTATCTTGTTGAACGTAAAAAATTCTTAGGAAAAAAACAAAAATAGATTCGCTACCGGTAAAATTCAGAAACATAAAATTTTTTTACATTAATTCTACATTTTTTGACATTAACTCCACATTTTTTCATATTTTGTCCTAATACCTCAACTTCCCCTATTTTCCCAGGAATGAAACTATTTTCATGTGATTCCTAAGAATATTTCACACTAAAACTGGTAAACTAAATAATAATTTATTGTTAAATGTAGTTGATATGAGCGATATAATGATAAAATTGTTAAATCGAGACTAAATGGCAGAAAATTTGATGCTTATGAACTTTACCGGTAACGTGTTTGGGAGAAATGTAGTTTTTGTTAGCTCTCGTATCGACCAAGAATTTCATATTACCTTTGGAAGTACTAATAGTCAAATAAGGTATAAAATTATTACTTTTCAGGTTTTTAATTTTTCGCCTAGTTCCAGATGAAAATTTAATTCGTCTGAGATGAAACAATCATCGTCGTCAGAGTCCATTATCGAGTCGTCGTTAATGTTTGCTGGGTGTGGTGTGAAGTGTTATCCTCTGTTTCTGGTTCATGATTGTTTATTTGCATTTTTGATCTATGTGTTCTCATAGATACGTCGTCGTCCGAATTTCTATTCTTAAAGTTTAAGTTTAAAGATGGAGTTTTATTCTTGAATTTAGTTGAATTCCCAGAGCTTCCAGGATTTGAATAATTTGGCTTAGCAAAGTTTGTATTGTTTTCATTTGATGATTGTCCCGAAGTTCCGTTGTTTGAAAAATTTGATCTGGTATTATTGCGTTCTAATTTCTGCCGATAAGCAGCGTTCGAATATTGTGTCGCACAAGTGTACGCTTCCTCTAATGATTCGATGACTATCATCGAGAGCGACTCACTTACGCCGTCAATATACCTCGTCGTGCTCATCATGCCGATAAAAGAATTTATTTGCTTTGTGGCCCCACTGAATTCGCTCATAGAATTTGCGGTGCTCTTAATTGCAGTGTCAATCTGCTTGATTTTGTTAAAATATTCTGTCAAGGTTTTCTGCCTTGCGTTATGTAAAACAACTACTGAATATGAGACGTAAGGTCTCGTTTATCGCCGTATGAATTTAGGAGTACATCTTTTATGTCATGCCAGCTAGCCGGGTTTCCGGCTGCAATGAGGATTTCTTTTGCTTCCCCGATAATTTTGCTTTTGACAGCTTTTACTAGTTGTGCAAAAATAGGTTCATCTCTGCACTCAATAAAGAGGTCTAAGGCTTCTTCTGCCTCCTGTATCCAGGCAAGCGTTTCTCTTCTATTACCGGAGAAATTGCTTAAATTTTTTTATTGGATCCGGTGTTTTGTAATACTTACGGATCGACCGGAGGGCGCTGTTTGATGGCTGCCAACTCCGCGATTAATTTGTTTTGATTTTCAGTGAGCTGCGTGATATGCGCTCGAAGCTCGTCCTGATTCATTTCAATCTGTTCTTCTATATTCCTGTTTGATTGGAATTTCTTGTCGCGCTTCTGTTTCGCGTTAAGTTTTTCCAGTTTTTATGTTAGTTTACCTAACCCTAACTTTGATATTTCAGGCTTTTGCTTACCGCTGGTGGGGGCACCGGCCTCTGAATTAGTAGTGTTTATTGTGTGATCAAAGTGAGCTACTAGTTCGCGATGAACAGCGCTCGCTATGTTTTTTAGTATTATTATTCAAGCAGTAGTACTTACAGAAGTAATGTTTTTAACATCTTCCGGAGTCCCTGGTGATTGATGATTGGTTCTTCTTGTAGGTCCTTTCGTGGAGACTCCTGTGACTCGATAACCGCAAACTGTGTGATGTCCGCTCACCAGTGGTTTCCCGGGTTGTCGATGATTCGCGATGAATGTGTCACACTTGTTCTTCACAGAATTTTAGGTTTATTTTCAATAATGGTAGCACTCCCTCAGCCGTAGTCTAGGCTGGCACTTCTCACTGATGAAAATTACACTAAGTTCCTGTTACTAATCCACAAAAAATCTCTATTGACTGCGCCAGTAATGCTTCGGATTTACTTGGATGCATAAAAAAATATTCATTTCACTTCTATGAACGGTTACAATCACATTCAGGTTAAGACTAAAAGCTAAATTGATTTTCCCTACTATTTAATGGATTAATCTATCTAGTCAGCATTTCTGATCCGCGCCGCGATCGCCGTCTGGTTGCTAGGTGATTATTGAAACCTCAGCAGAATTGTCCTATTTACTGGCTCGATGGTCGCCGTTGTCGTGTGATCGATGTCGCCGCGTGGAACCACGTTGTTTCATGTGTGTATGGATGCTGGACCAGAAGCTAAACTGATGCTTCAGCGTCGTTTCTGGGCAGAATACTTTGTAACGTATATATATATATATATATATATATATATATATATATATATATATATATATATATATATATATATATATATATATATATATATATATATATATATATATATATATATATATATATATATATATATATATATATATATATATATATATATATATATATAGCATTTAAACTCACACAATTTTCGCAGAGATGGCTGGACCGATTTTCACAAACTTAGTTTCATCTGAAAAGTATAACATTCCCATAAGTTGCTATTAAATTTTGAGTTGATCCGACTTCCGGTTCCAAAGTTACGGGTTGAAGAGTGCGGTCACACAGCAAATTCCCATATAAACTGGTATAACCATGATGTAAACCATATTACAGTGGGTTGCGGGTCTGGATCACTAATGATCAATCAAAGCAACTTTGACCACATTTACCTCCGGTGGAACTCGTCAAGTTCCTAAGCTAATATCACACCTCAAATTTTCTACCGATTTTTGCAAATTTTCTATCAAATGAAAGATACAGTAATACTTTTGACAGCAGCTAAGTTTCATTCGGTTATGACTCTTGATTCCGGAATTACAGGCTGGTTAGTAAGGTTACACTGGAAATTTCCATATAAAACGGTACAATCGTGGTACCTCAGAGGTTGAGCTTGAGCTTGTGCGACCACCCCTGGCTGCTACTCCGTTATCGATCGGGACTAACTGAAGTTGCACAGGGACTGAGTAGATAATAGGGCATTGCAAGAAAAAGTTTTTTTTTTTGAATTCTCAAAGCACCCCCCCCCTGTCATATTGTGACAAATGTCAAAGTAAGCTCAGATGCCAAATTTCACATCATTTGGACAATTCTAGACCCCCGCCCACTTCGCTTGAAATTTTTGAAATTGATACTATGGGAAAAAATGGAGGAAAAATATATTAAGTGCTATAACCTTTGAAGTAGCACTCAGAAAATTACAATTCATACCTCTTTTTAAAGGAAATAACCTTAGAATTTGAATGGAGATTTTTCTGTTTATCGAAAAATACGGGAAGTTGGGGTACTAGGTAATTTTTGCCCCAAAATCCCCTATTTTTAATATTTTTTCTGCTCCGTGATGCAATTCATACATATTTTGCAGTATTTCTAATGTGAAAAAATCTCAGGGATCGAGCAGAGCCTTTTTGACCTTTGTCCGAATACGAGAAGCTGAGGTTATAGAGCCTTTTGTCATTCATATTAAATTTGATCATTTTCTCGTTCATATATCTCTAGCATTCTTCTACCAATTTTCATAAAATGTATCTTGTTGAACGTAAAAAATTCTTAAGAATAAATCAAAAATAGATTCGCTACCGGTAAAATTCAGAAACATAAAATTTTTTGACATTAGCTCCACAAATCACATTTTTTTCATATTTTGTCCTAATACCTCAACTTCCCCTATTTTCCCGGGAATGAAACTATTTTCATGTGATTCCTAAGAATATTTCACACTAAAACTGGTAAATTAAATAATAATTTATTGTTAAATGGAGTTGATATAAGCGATATAATGATAAAATTGTAAAATCGAGACTAAATGTCAGAAAATTTGATGTTTATGAACTTTACCGGTAACGAATCCATTTTTATTTTGTTCCTAAGATTTTTTCACGTTCAACAAGGTACAGTTCATTAATATGAATGACAAAAGGCCCTATAACCCCAACTTCCCGTATTCGGACAAAGGTCAAAAAGGTACCGTTCGATTTCTGAGATTTTCTCACAATATAAAAACTGCAAAATATGTATGAGTTGCATCACGGAGCAGAAAAATTATTGAAAATAGTGGATTTTAGGGACAAAATGGCCGAGTACCCAACTTTCCCGTATTTTCCGAGAAACAAAAATATCTCCATTCAAATAATAAGGTTATTCCCTTTAAAAAAAAGGTAGGAATTATAATTTTCTGAGTGCTGTTTCAAAAGTTACAGCATTTAATATATTTTTCCTCCATTTTTTCCCATTTGTCACAATTTTAAAAATTTCAAGCGAAGTGGGCGGGGGTCTAGAATTGTCCAAATGATGTGAAATTTGGCATCTGAGTTCACTTTGACATTTGTCACAATATGAGAGGGGCTTTGAGAATTCAAAAAAACTTTTTTTTGCAATGCCCTAGTAGATAATTATGCTTGGGAGTAGCGAAACATCTTTCAATGTGCAACTCCTGGTAATCCTAACATGTTTTTGATCAATACCCGCGCCGGTCAGGCCCGAACGTAGATCGCGGAAGGAAAGGGAAGGAATGGTTAGTCCGATACTTGCTTTTGCTAGAGTCCGTGTATACTACTGCGCACTCCACGGGAGGAGGATATTTTTGTTAGTAAGAGTATAGAGGTGATTAGGTGACGTTAGAGAGGTGATTCCACTACATGGACTAGATATCGATCCACAAATTTCATGGACCGGGGACTAACGGCTTTACTTCCCTTCCGAAGGAAGACGTGACCACAGATTTTTTCACCTCAGAAAAATCTTAACGACCTCGGCTGGAATTGAACCCAGGCCAACTGGTATGAGTGGCGGTCACGTTTACCACTCAACCACCGGCGCCGTCAAGGTACAATCGTAGCACCTCAGAGGCTAAAAACTATTGAAATGGTCACCAAATTACCTCGATTCGCACGTCTAGATTACTGATTGCCAATTAAAAACTCTTGGAATATATTATCCACTGTCG
The DNA here is from genome assembly GCF_030247195.1 of Topomyia yanbarensis. Lineage (NCBI taxonomy): Eukaryota > Metazoa > Arthropoda > Insecta > Diptera > Culicidae > Topomyia > Topomyia yanbarensis. The sequence goes on from NC_080671.1 coordinate 284,851,125, forward strand.
ACGATTCCGGAAGTTCCGGATTACGGGCATATTGCACAATTGAATGCACATCGGTTCTTCTGTGATGACTGAACCTTCTTTTACTTCCAAACATATTTCATCAACATTTCAAAATATAATCACACGAAGATGACATTGAACTCATGCTGATTAAGCTACGTAAATATTATACTTTTTTGTTTAATGTGAGTCAGTGTCTACTTTCGTGGTAGTCATGGAATTCCTTCTAAGTAGAATAAGAATGTAATACACATTTCCACAAATTTATTGAACAAAACCAGCTAATAAATCATAGTTTGGAAAAATGAGATAGGATCAATCGCACCACTAGGTGGATTAAAACAGGTTTTTTTTTAATTATTCGTGTTACGTCATCATAAAATGTTAATATTCTAATTTTTATCGCTTTAAAAGAGTAAAACCTGTTTTAATCCACCTAGCGGTGCAATTGTGCCTTTCTCATTTCTCTAAACTATGGCACGGAGGCTTTTAATGTTCAACATAATTGTGGAAATGTCCATTACATTCTTAGTACACTTTGCACTTATACACAATGGCATGCCAGCCACGAACTTGATGAGCTACGTGTCGACGGTGAAACACTTGAAACAAAAAAATATCATACTCCAGTAGCCTAATCAGCATTAGATCAATGTTATCTGCTTGCTAACTCATTTTGTCATGCGGGGATGGGTATGTGAGGAGGGCGAAAGTCCCATGAACGAAAGACTCCCCAGCTTAAATTGGTATGCTTTGTAATATAGTGGTGGTTTAAAGATGATGGGGTTGAAAGGGAGGGGTATGAGGTGGTGGTCTGAGGGGTGATTTAAGGAGATTTTTAAAGGAGGGGAGTGAACAGTAGAGGGGGGGTGTAACCCCTCTCCGTAAACCATCAACTACGCCCCTGTTAAAATCCAGAAACCTTATGCGAGTCGAAAAAAAAATTTGGCCCTCCGGCCGGGATTAGGTTCACGTTTTTCAGAGTGATTGCATAACCTTTCTATATGAGAAAGGCAAAAATGTCAATTTTTTTTCGTGTTTGCATCAAATCTCGACGTTTTATGCACCTTGAATACATTTAGCATCAAAAATAAAAATTCTATTTTTAATTTTTCCTATAGTTTTTATGAGAAATTTCTGTGTGGCCGCACTCTGAAACCCGTAATTCCGGAACCAGAATTCCGATCGATCCAAAATTCAATAGCAGCCGATGGGAAGGTTGCACCTTTCATTTGAGACTAAGTTTGGGCAAATCGGTCCATCCATCTCTGAGAAAAATGAGTGACATTATTTGACACATACGCACATACATACACACACACACACACACACACACATACACACACATACATACACACATACAGACTTTTTCCGATCTCGACGAACTGAGTCGAATGGGATATGACACTCGGCCTTCCGGGCCGGGATTAGGTTGACGTTTTTCAGAGTGATTGCATAACCTTTCTATATGAGAAAGGCAAAAAAAAAATTGTGTATTCATGGAGAAGATTTCAATAAAAATGTTTTCCTAACCACAACTTTCGACATATTTTTATAATTGATACTCTTTGCAGTCAAAAATACAATTTTCTTTTTGAATATAATTTTAGACGCCATTTAAAATCAAAATACCCATAAAAAAATTTTCTGAAATGTAATAGTTCTCGAAATACTTTAAATTTTGTTTAAACAAAACAATTAATTGATTTTATTACGACCTTTTCATAAGTTATTCGCTTTTTTAAGTCAACAACAATTGGGTTTTCAAAAGGCCTAAAAAATTCCCTGTAACTTCACAACAACATAACATGTTTGACATCACAACGATTTTGTAAACCATTTGCAAGCTATAGGAAAACAACCAAAATATTATTCAAGTATATAGTTTATGGTTGAAAAATATATTGATTGTTTTCGAATAACTTTCAAATGGTTTACAATATCGCCTTGACATCAATGGGAAAGTTACAGTAAATATAATGCAACTTTTTACATTTCTTATAAAAGAAATGTATAGAATTCGAAGATTTTTTCCGAGGCCCGGAGGGCCGAGTCTTATATACCAATCGACTCTGCCCGACGATTTGGGACAATGTCTGTGTATGTGTGTGTGTGTATGTAACGGACAAATTCTCATTCGTGTTTCTCAGCAATGGCTGAACCGATCTTATCCAAACTAATTTTAAATGAAAGAACTAAAAAGCAGTATGAACGCTATTAATTTGTTTTTGATTCTGATGTTTCCAAGATATGAATGTTTGAATGTGTAGAAATGGCGTTTTTTGCAGTTTTTATAAATTATCTGCCGAAATTGACAATATAGATTGAAAATGTATATGTGCTTAGACAGCTTTAACGAATACCTTTCGAACAAGCTATAGATTGTTGAAATCGGACTATTATCAAAAGAGATATTTAACATTAAATGCGGACGAAAGATTTTTATCATTTCCCATTGCCAGAAATATGACCAAAAACATGTAATCTATTATTAACGCCAAAACGGCTTATTTTAGGTAAATAGTGTCTTCGGTGAATTTAATGGAAGTTATATGCCCTTTCTTTTGGTATTGTGCTTTTGCTGATTAATCCCCCTATGAGTGAGATATTTTCACAAATTTTCTTGGAAGTGATTATATCGAAATGATGTTTCAGCAAATTTGTAGCTCTTACTTTTGCGAATAACTTTACTGAAGACTTTTAATATCTATTTTGAATACTTTAAGAGTTATGGCTTGTTGTTTGTTGATTACTCTTTGTCGCCTATTTATTGTTCAATATAGTAATTATCCATTGAAATAAGCTAAACATTATTTCGCTAAAACGAATTTTGTATTTCATATTACTATCTACAACCGCTAGAAATAATCGCCGAACACTTTCAAGTTGTCTGGAAGGAACTTGATAACTTATCAGTGCAAAAATGTTCATTTGTGCGAACCCTCTGACTGCAATTTTTCTAACTTATAACCATCGAATCGATCTGAAACATATCGGAAAATAAAAAGCGGAATAAATAACTCCAAGCAACGGCGTAGCCCAGAGAAGGTTTTGGGGTTTAACACCATACAACCCCCCCCCCCCCCCCCACCACACCCAAAGAAATATTGGATTGAAGTTGAAACTTTATTGATGCAGACTGATTTAATTCAGTATTACAATAACAATTATCTGATTCGTACATTGATAACCTGTTGTTGTAAACATCATGAGGACTTTTGATAAATTGTCGGAATGGGGTCCTGATATGTAACTGATCTATTGGTCTTGATTTCACAGTTGTCTAATAGCATCAATATCAAATTCCTGCCTGAAAACATTCCAATAGAAAATTCCAGAGTTCTGTAATCAATCATAATCCTCAGATTTATTTTCAAATTGAGCTCGTTTTTGTAGAAATGTACTGTAATAAGAGTCTTTATTTAATAGAAAGCGAAGTTAAAATTGATTTAATGTCTATGAAACATAGAACTGCTCACCAAAAAAATTCATAACTTTCAACATTTGCTAAAAATGTTTTTGTCTTTCTCATTCACTCTAAAATTCGTTAATCTAATCCCGACCCGGAGGCCCGAGTGTCATATGCCAATCGACTGAGTTCGTCGAGATCGGAAATTGCCTGTGTGTGTATGTATGTGTGTATGTGGAAAAAAATGTGACCTCTGTTTCTCAGAGATGGCTGGAGCGATTTGCACAAAGTTAATCTCAAATGAAAGGTACAACCTTCCCATCGGCAGCAATTGAATTTTTTTAATTGATTGGACTTCCGGTTCCGGAGTTACGAGTTGAAGAGTGCAATCACACAGCAAATTCCCATATAAACTGAAATGAAAAATTTTCAAAATCAAATTTGTATTTTTGATGCCAAATGACTTTAAAATGCATGAAACATTGAGATGTTTGACAAAAATTTACTTTTTTGGACTTTGGTACATTTTTGCCTTTCTCACATAGAAAAGTTATGCAATCACTCTAAAAATCGTCAATCATACCGGCCCTGAGGGAGTATGCAGTGAGGGGTAGCTACTTTAAAATTAAAACTAGTTTAAAACACTTTCCGAATGTAGCGAGAAATTCATGAAAAATGATGATTTCCATTCGACTCTAGCAGGTTCTGATCGATTTTAATGAGCATTTGATTTTTGTAGTATGACCAATTATATGTATAGGTCCAATGTTCAAAAACAGTAATTTAAGGTCAAGTTAACATCATTTTGAAACCGCCAATTTCGGAGGTTTAGTATCTTCGATGAGTTTTACAAACGTTAAACAGCGCATCATTTGATAAAATAATTTTGACGGTATATCGTCCAAGAAGTATTTATGGTGAATTTTCTCAGGTTAATATTCATGATTATAATAAAGTCTCAACAAATTCGCTAAAGACACGAACTTTGTTACTATTTTCTGAAAAATTAATTCTGCATAATTTTAAAACTTCAAAAATTACGGTTTCGGAACTAGGCCGTTTGGACAGTATGATCGATTTTCACCAAACCGAATTTCTGGCTACGCCGCTGACTTCAAGTAAGTTAGTTCTACATTCGTTCACAAGAAACTTCTTCGAATGCTGAATATCCATTACAATACATTGAAACCCCGCCAAATATGAACATATGTTTGATGGGCTCTAGCAGACGAACAAGACTGAATTCGAGTAAATCCTTTCTTGAGCATGTTTTCCTTATCATGAAGATGAAAATATGCAAAAATAAAAAGTTCATCATAATCAGAAATAGTTATCAGACTACATCAAGGAGCGGGAAGAATATTTTAACAGCTTCAGTTTAATATAAAGAAAAAATTGCCCGATTTAGTCAATGTCCCCGTTTTGTCAGCCTAAAATACACCATGATACTGATAAAAATGGGTCTTTATTGTATGTATTATTCACTGTGTTTCACATTAATAGGTACATTTCATTTTTGGAGATTTTTTTATTGCATCGACTTACAACAATTTTTAGGTAGTTTTCAAGGGGTTATTTTATAGACTTCTTCCAAAATTTGGCAAACCTATTCCAATTCGTATACCAATTAATTGGTATACTAAGGGGTTTATATGTTGCAGATAGAGAAAATACTGAAATTTTCAGCTTTTTTCCTACACAATATTACGAAAGCTTATTAAACAATTTTTCCTAATAAGTTTGTGAAAAATATAAACTATTGGAAATTTTTTAATAGTTTTATTTTTTATTTAACCGTGATTTTTTAATAAATAGTGACCATCGCTTCACAATGTAGTACCATTTTTTCGCTTTCCCATTGATTTGGTTTGAGATATCTAGCAATGATATTGTCCTATGCTGATTTGAGCGATTCTCTGAGTCCTGCCACTATCCCATGTAGTATATGTTATCAAAAACATCGCGAAGCATCAAGTTCTAAATGTTCGCAAACGATATAATATCCGAAGAGAGTGATAAGAGTTATAAGAAATGTCTCATCACACTGTTAGGTGGATTAAAAACGTTTTTAAAACCTATTGTTGTAAATGTAGAAACGCGAATTACTTCGAAATTAAATAAAACAATTGTGTTGTTAAATTAAATAAAACAATTGTGTTGTTAAAAAAAATTTAATTATCCCGAGAACTACCACATTTCAAAAAATGTTTGTTTTTAGCATTTTGATTTAAAATGACGTATACAATCAAATTCAGAAAGAAAATTGTATTTTTGACTGCAAATAGTATGAATGATAAAAATATGTGAAAAGTTGTAAAGAAAACTTTTTATATTGAAAACTTTATTAAAATTTTGAAACGATAAACATTAGCTTATTGTCATTTTATAAAGAGGTAACGCGAATAACTTTAAAAAAGGCATAATTACACGAATTAATTGTTTTTGTTGGAGCAAAATTCCAAATATCTCAACAACTATCGCATTTTAAAGGAATTTTGCATTTTGATTTAAAATGATACTTAGAATTGTATTCTGTAAAAAATTACAGTTTTGTATGTCATGTATGTATGTTGTATGTATGTTGAAATTAAAAAAAACATGTATAAAGTCATTGTTAGAAACACTTTTTTAGCGATAAGTTCTCCATCATGCAATAGCATTCAAAATGTTTCATTACTTTTTAGATTTTTGTTAGAAAAAAATATAAAAAATTAAAAAATGGGAAGTTTTTGCAATTTAAATTTTTAACATAAATTTTTGTTTTAGTGAAAACTGACAACATTTTTTCGTGCATTTTTTTCGTACAGAAGTATTCAATCCATGTAACTCGTTCTCAGATAGCTTTACTGTATAAATTACAGTAGTCGATTTTTTTGTTGTTGAAATTAATGCACCTAGAAACGTCTACGCCCTATTGAAAAATTGCTCTTGTATCAAAATGCAATTGACAGAGAAAATCATGGAGATTCATAAACCGAACACAACTGCAAAATATCGTTTGAATCGACGAATGTCATATTTTGCGGTCGACTGGCTTCTCATGTCTAAAACACATTTACGCTTCTTCATAAAATAATCAGTCAATTGAAGGTAAAATTGCTGAAGGAGTCCGTCTAGAACGCGTTGCATGTGTTTTCAATTATACTTAATTTCAATCGACCCATCCTACTTCTTTCCAGACAACAATGATCAACATTCTCAGTTTATTAGTTCTAGGTCATTTATAGCCACGAAATATGCATTTGTTCTAAATGTTTACTCCTATCAGCTTCTGAAGCTTGGAGCGAAGTGACCATAAATAATAAGACCATAAGATAAATCAAATACTACCGGTATATGGATATGGATACCAAATTACCTGTTTTCATAAACCTTTATTACTTGTAGTAACAAATAGTAATGTGGGACGAGACTTCTTTCGTGTAATGTCCCAGCTTATGTTCAACCACTACACGTTCGATGAGCATGTGCGACGTATGGGGCTTGCAGAGAGTAGTCTGTGCGCTTGTGACGAGGGCTATCACGACATCGACAATTTAAATGTATTTTCTAGATTCGTTTGCTTAATCCAATAATATCTCTTTCTAAAATCTGAATTACCAGTTCTAAATAATATATATGGGCCATTTCGCGCGAAGTGATCATAAAAGGATGGAAACTTGAAGTCGACCTTCACAGATTTGAACCAATTTTGGAGAAATTATTCATCTAGGGCCAATATATAGAAATCGAATTTTTTGTGTTAATTAATTCAGCCCTCGATCCATGGGAGCTACCTCCGTTTTGACAAATTGCTAAAACTCTCGATTTTCTTTTGATTATATCTCCGGTTCTATTTACTATACAACCGTAAGATGTTCATGGAGTCTAGAAAAAATATTATTTTTAGCAGCGGTGCTGCCAACTATGCTATTTTTCCAGGTAAAAATTAATAGTTTATTTTACTCGCTATAGGCATATTTTAATTTTGAAAATACTAATTTTATCGTATTCCTCAGATATTTTTACATAACGTGCACTTCTAATATCAATATAATTAAAGTCAATCTCTAGATACACAGCTTTGAAAGAAACCCGTGACAGGAGGTAGGATCAAATTAAAATTCAATAACAGCCAATGGGAATAACGAAACCGATATAAACGTGCGCACATACAAACACATACGCATACACACAGACATTTTACGATTCGAAAAGTATATGCGACTACGATGGTTTTTGTAGCAACTGCATAACCTTTATATATTGGAAAGGTAAAAAAGATGCAAAGTTCGGTAAAAAAGTTATAGATTTTTGTCAACGTTTTTTCGAGATCACATAAAATCATGAATTTTAAAAACATTTAACAGCAAAAATACGAGTCCGGTTTTTAAAATTTCATGTACTCTCCCCTTCAGATTCCGGCTGACATTGAATTTTCATGTATGACCGAACAATTTAGTTTATATTTCCGGAACCATATAAGCAATCCACACGAAACGTTATGCCTTCGATTTAAAATTAAGTTTGTGATTATCGGACAATCATCTCCGATAAGTCGATTTGACTGTTAATTTTAAAACATGGTCACTTTTCCTGAGACTTCCAGAACCATCTATTTGGTGGTAAATGTTACCAAACAGACGTTGAATAGCAGTTAGTGACCTAGAGCTACGAATTCAAGCGATTAGACTCAAACAATCACCTTAAAATCAAGTTTGCGAAAATAGGTTTAGAAAATTCCGAGAAACCGATGTCGACAAATTATTTAGAGATTTTCTATGTAACCGTACTCTTCAACTAGTAACTCCGTAAACAGACGTCGGATTAAAATGAAACTCAATAGCTGCCGATGGGAATATTATACCTTTCATTTGAATCTTAGTTTGGAAAAATCGTTTCAGCCATCCCAGAAAAACTGATGTGGATATTTTGTTGACATACACACAAACATACCTACATACATACATACACACGCACAGACATTTTCCGACCTCGACGTAGTAAACCGAATGGTATATGAGACTCGGCCCTCCAGGCTTCGGTTAGAAAGTCGGTTTTTGTAGCATTTTCATATCCTTTCTCTATGAGAAAGGTAAAACTATTGTTCCCACTCGTTTATATCGGATTGTATTCCTAGTTTTGAGATACATTTTTCCTCTTCGATTCAACATAAAAAATATTCCAGCACTGTAACCTTCTTGTTTTAATATATTCAAAATGTGAAAAAATAAATTCGCTTCTTTGTCGGGTTAAAGAAATCTCTTTAGAAAAATCTCTAACTTTATGTGCAGGTTTCCGAATTGAACCCAGGTGAGCTACGTACAGGGCAATCAATTTACCAACTGCGCTATCTCCACCCCCCTAAGAGGTGGCCAATATGGCCAAAGTTACTTTGATTGGTTTTTAGTGATCTAGGCCAAATAATGTTAAATCCGTTTCAATATGTATTGCATCATTTGGACATCTTTATTGTGCAAGTTTACATTTTGCTATGACCCGTAATTCCGGAACCGGAAGTAGGATCGATAAAAAATACAATAGCAGCTAGTGGGAGCGTTAGCGTTCATTTGAATTAAGTTTGTGAAAATCAGTTCAGCCGTCTCTGAGAAAATTGAGCGGCTTTATTTGACACACATATGCACCCACAGCCATTTTTCGGTCTCGACGAATTGAATCGAATAATAGCAAAATAATAGCTTTTTCTAAAGATAAGTGTTAGACAGTAATGACCCGTTTTTAGCAACCAGCCGAAAAATTTTGGTTGATAAAATGGGGAAGTTGATAAAATCGGGAATTTTTTTTTTATCTTCATTTTATCATCCTACATAATTAGAAGCAACCAGAGAACTATCTCAAGTTGTTAGTTGGCAGAAAAATTAAACCTAATGCCCCATCAGTGCAAAAAATTGTAATTAAACGGACCGTCCGACAGTTGTCTAATCCAACTTCCAAGCATAGGATCCATCTGAAATTTTGCAGATAGACTCATTATGAATGACAATGTAATCTGCCAACGAAATATAATAGTTAATCTCCTTAAAAGTGCAATGCAGAATTTATTCTTTAATTAATTAGACACAGGGCGTTGGTAGTTCACAACTATTCTACGCCCATGTTCCAAAAATGACAATTAAGAAAAACGCGATTGAAGTTAAAAATTAAATTAGCGATCTGGAGAGAAACGCTACATCAATTAAAGCTTTACATTCTAAAATTACGTTCATATCCAACGTTTCTAATGTAATTAGTCCAGTTCTTCATTAGGGAAAAATTCCATTTACAAAATATTTGACGAAAAAGTTTCAGTGGTAAAATCTGATAGAAATCAGAAAATTCTGAGCCTGTTGGTCTAGCCACGATCCACGATGCTGTCTATTCATTTTGTTTACAAACGTGTACGCTGATAGCTTTCTTGTTGAGCGGGCGACTTTTAGTTTTACTAAAATCGGAAATGGATGTATTTGCCCTGTTTTAAGGTTTTGTAAGCAACGACAGTGATGAATAGTTTTACAGAATCGATCTCACTATTCTAGTTATTAATATCGTATCCATGTCTAAGTCAATGAAACTTTCTCTTTCCACAAACTTACTATTTACTTTTTTGGTTATTTTATTAGTGGAAAAGTTATGCGAAGAATTTCAACAATGGGATAAACAGTCAGTCATCACCGAGTAATCGATGTGACTAATTCTGGAATACGTCCAGAACCCTAAAATTCCGGAACTGTCGATAGTGAACATTATATTCCAAGAATCTTTGATTGGCCATCAGTGATCTAGACTTGCAAAACCAAATGATATGATCTAGACTTGCAAATAGAAATTGATTTTTAACCTTTGAAGTATTACGATGCTACCGTTTTATATGGGAAATTCCTATGTGGTCGCAATAACCAACCTGTTACTCCGGAACCAAATGTCAGATATGAATGAAATTCAATGACAGTCCATGGGAATATAGTATCTTTCATTTGAAACCAAGTTTATAAAAACCGGTCAAGAATTCCCTGTGAAAAAGGTGTGACATTAACTTACGAACTTAGAAAGTACCGGGGGGCATCAAGAACCGTCATAGGTGGCCAATGTGGTCAAAGATGCTTAGAATGATCATTAGTGACCTAGGCCCGCAAATCCGAGTTATGTTGCACCCTTTTTAATATGTATTACACCATTTGGACATCATGGTGTTATTTTATATGGGAAGTTGCTGGGTAACCGCACTCTTCAACCCGTAACTCCGGAACCGGAAGTCCGATCGACAATAAATTCAATAGCAGCTTATGGGAGCGTTATGCCTTTAATTTGAAATCAAGTTTAAGCGATTCGGTTCAGCCATCTCTGAGAAAAGTGAGTGAGTTTTGAAAACACACACACATACACACATACAGACATTTGTCAATTTCGACGAACTGAGTCGAGTGGTATATGAGACTCGGCCCTCCGGGCCTCTGTTAAAACGTCGGTTTTCAGAGCATATCCTTTCTATATGAGAAAGGCAAAAATAATGATTCAACATTTTTAAATAGAGCATACTTCCGAAATATTTTGAGGAACTACATCGTTCGGTACAAAATGAACATCGTTTACTTCGTACCAATTAATTTAAAACACATCCACAAATAGCTTGAATTGGGGCTCTATCAACATTTTCCTCTTGAGAATGTGTTTTGCTACAGGAATAAAAGGAGCATCGTCTTATTCGTATTACGGCTAGTCTGTCTTCAAGTGCGTCTCGTTGTGCACCAAAAACGCAATACAATAGGTGTAAAGCTCTTTAGACGCTGTTGTCAAAATGTTCGAAATGACAGCGATTGGAGTTGCAACTTGACGCAAGTTCGGGGTCAGCAAAAACGGCATTAGTTTATCGTTTTAGTACGAAACGAGAGGTACATAAAGTTTATATGTTACCTGGATGAAATAGCCTAAAAGATTTATCCTTTTTTGATACATATCAAATCAATAAGTTGGAACGATATTAGAAATCGTCCTGTTCCTTTTTAACCATTATCGAAACAACTTAATTACATTTTCTGCCACAACCAACCTCCGGATTTGTGCTGCCGACAACTTTTCACCGATCAACATAAATTTAGCCGGTGTCTCTCCAACATTCGCACTTAGATTTCATTCTGGTCGTGGTTTTAGTTCAAATTTCTTTCGCGCACATTTTGGCGATAGCACAAAAACCAATAGTTTCTTCCAAAAATCTAATCATTCTACTACATGTTTTCGACTACAGTCGTTAGGAGTCTTGACACTAATGATCCGTCCTATTCCAGGTACGAAGGGTGCCTTACCGTTTGCACCACAGGGTAAGGAAATGATTCAAATTTATTTATAGTCATGCTAATAATTACCTACAGTCGCAATAATTGCTATGATGCAAGACTTTATCATACTATCATATTGGTTTACTTATGCTAACTAATTCAATAACGTTCGTTTTTATTAAAGAATGAATAAAAACTATCATCAATAGAAACATAGCTATACATTATGATCATCAAAAACGAGCGCTAGACCCACTGCGTACCATTTGTGTAGGGATCATGTAGGATATATGTCGGTTTTTCATTTTGCGCTTTGTGCGGAGGTTCGTCAACTCGACCCGGTTGAATTTTTGCGCGCGCTTTTTTAACCTGAACTTCACGTTCGCGGGACTCGAGTACTGATACACAACCATGCACTGCTAGGCCCCATGCAAAACTGACTCAGACATCACTTCGTTAAAAGTTCAATAACTTATTTTAACATAGCCGGATTTACTAGCAGTCTTCGACAAAGTTGTGGATAATAAAAAATATCTTTCTTATTTTCACTTACAGTGATAATACGATGTATACAGTGCCACATAGCGGCGAAAATACGAGCTAGTGAGTTTTCTCCATGTAAATTGTTGAAAAATCCAATATAAACTTCAGGCGCGTTGGTCCGGTAGTTAGACTTGTCCGATTTGCTTCAAATTTGGTGCAAGTACTCCTGGTGGGACTAGGAATCGACTCAGGGGTGGGCCGATTGAGTTTTCAAAAATTCATCATTTTTCTGGGCAGTCTAGTGCACAGTGCTCTAAAAATCTAGCGAAATCGTCTTAGGGCACCAGCGGTTCTGTAAAGAATACTAAAAATTAATTTTTATTCCATAATTTTCAGTTCAGCAATTCGAGAGATCGTGCTCACCGCAAGCCATGAAAAATAGACTACGTTGTGAAGCGATGGTCACTATTTATTAAAAAATCACGGTTAAATAAAAAATAAAACTATTAAAAGATTTCAAATAGTTTATAATTTTCACAAACTTATTAGGAAAAATTATTTAATAAGCTTTCGTAATATTGTGTAGGAAAAAAGCTGAAAATTTGAAAAGAAATCTGAGGATTATGATTGATTACAGAACTCTAGAATTTTCTATTGGAATGTTTTCAAGCAGGAATTTGATATTGATGCTATTAGACAACTGTGAAATCAAGACCAATAGATCAGTTACATATCAGGACCCCATTCCGACAATTTATCAAAACTCCTCATGATGTTTACAACAACAGGTTATCAATCTACGGATCAGATAATGTTATTGTAATATTGAATTAAATCAGTTTGCACCAATAAATTTTCAACTCCAATCCAATATTTTTTTTTGGGTGTGGTGGGGGGGGGGCTGTATGGTGTTAAACCCCAAAACCTTCTCTTGGCTACGCCGTTGCTTGGAGTTATTTATTTCGCTTTTCATTTTCCGAAAAGTTTCAGATCGATCCGTCATAAGTTAGAAAAATTGCAGTCAGAAGGTTCGCACAAATGAACATTTTTGCACTGATAAGTTATCAAGTTCCTTCCAGACAACTTGGAAGTGTTCGCTGACTATTTCTATCGGTTGTAGATAGAAAAATGAAAAACAAAATTCGATTTATCGAAATAATGTTTGGCTTATTTCAATGGATAATTACTATATTGAACAATAAATAGGCGACGAAGAGTTATCCGCAAACAACAAGCTATAACTTTTAAAGTATTCAAAATAGATATTTGAAGTCTTCAGTAAAAATATTCGCAAAAGTAAGAGCTACAAATTTGCTGAAGGCATCATTTCGTTATAATCACTTCCAAGAAAATTTGAGAAAATATCTCACTCATAGGGGGATTAATCAGTAAAAGCACAATACCAAAAGAAAGGGCATATTACCTCCATTAAATTCTCCGAAGATACCATTGACCTAAAATAAGCCGTATTGGCATTAATAATAGATTACATGTTTTTGGTCATATTTCTGGCAATGGGAAATGATAAAAATCTTTCGTCCGCATTTAATGTTAAATATCTCTTTTGATAATAGTCCGATTTCAACAATCTATAGCTTGTTCGAAAGGTATTCGTTAATGCTGTCTAAAAACATATAAATTGGTAATCTATATCGTCAATTTCGGCAGATAATTCAAAAAAACTGCAAAAAACGCCATTTTTACGCATTTAAACATTTATATCTAAAAAACTAAACATCAGAATCAAAAACAAAGTAACAGCGTTCATACTGTCTTTTAGTTCTTTCATTTAAAATTGGTTTGGATAAGATCGGTTCAGCCATTGCTGCGAAACACGAATGAGAATTTGTCCGTTACATACACACACACAGACACACACACAGACATTGTCCCAAATCGTCGAGCTGAGTCGATTGGTATATAAGACTCGGCCCTCCGGGCCTCAGATAAAATCGTGAAAGTTTGAGCGAATTCTATACATTTGTTTTATAAGAAATGTAAAAAAATGTTTTCGAGATAACATAAAATCTCGACGTTTCATGCATTTTAAAGATGTTTGGCATCAAAAATACGAATTCGATTTCTGAAATTTCATGGGGTCCCCCATTTGAAAAAAAAATTGAGTTCCGGCTTATATGGGAATTTCATATGTGACCGGACGATTTTGTCTATATTTCCGGCCCCATATAAGCGATCCGTACGAACAGACATTACAGACATCTGTGGGGATATTGTAGCTATCATTTGGGACCAAGTTTGTGAAAATCGGCCCAACCATTTCCGGGAAACTGATGTGAGTTCGTAAATTTTGAAAGATGGCCGCTTTTCCCGGGCATTTCCGGAACCGTCTATGGTGGTCAATGTAGTGAACGAAAGTTTGGTTGGCCGTCGGTGACCTAGAACAGCAAATTTAAGTTGTTTGAGAGACATTTTAGCGAAATTTTTACCTTTTTTGCTTCCATCGGAGTATCGGTTTGAATCACAATTTGCTATGTGATCGCACGCCACAACCTGTAACTCCGGAACCGGAAGTCGGATCGGGATGAAATTAAATAGCCATTTACGGGGTCGCAATACTTTTCATTTGAGGCCAAGTTTAGTCGAATCGGTCTAGCCATCTCCGAGAAACCGATGTGACTGTTATTCTGAATTTAGATACTTCCGCCGGGGCTTCCGGAACCGATGATGGTGGCCAATGTTACCAAAGAGACTTTGACTGGCTGTTAATGACCTAGTACTACAAATCGAATCAGTTGTGGTCACATTTTGGAAAAATTTTCACCATTATACATTCATTGCAGAATTTCTTAAAATCGACATTTTCTGCGTGATCGTACTCATCACCCGGTAATTCCGGAACCGGAAGTCGGATCCATTAGAAATTCAATAGCAGCCTATGGTAAAGTTGCACCTTTCATTTGGGACTAAGTTTGTAAAAATCGGTTCATCCATCTCTGAGAAAAGTGAGTGAGATTGTGTTCGCGTACACACACAGACGCACATACACACATACATACACACACATACATACACACACAGACATTTGCCGAACTCGACGAACTGAATCGAATGGTATATGTCACTCGGCCCTCCGGGCTTTCGTTAAAAAGTCAGTTTTCAGAGCAATTGCAATACCTTTCTATTGAGAAAGGCAAAAAGGTGCAAAATCGGCAAAGTCCCGAAAAGTCGATTTAAAAAAAAAACCTATTTTAATCCACCTAGCGGTGCAATTGTGCCTTTCTCATTTCTCCAAATTATGATTTAATAGCTGGTTCGTACAATATAACATTATGGAAATGTCTTTCATTCTTATTACACTTGGTAAGTATATATAAGAGCACCTTTTTGCATTCATCGCGGTATCGGTTTGAATCGGAATTTTCTATGTGATCGCACTCCACAACCCGTAACTCCGGAGCCAGAAGTCGGATGGAGATGGAATTTAATATCAGTTTCCGGGGACGCCTTTCATTTGAGACTAAGTTGATCAAATCGGTCTGGCCATTTTCGAGAAACCAATATAACCGTTTTTCTGAATTTGGATGCTTCCGGATCCGTCGATGGTGGCCAGAGTGGCCAAAGAGACTTTGAATGACTGTTGGTGACCTAGATCTACAAATTCAACAGTTGTGTTAACATTTTGGAAAAAAATTCACCTTTTTACATTCATCGCAGAATTCGTTAGAATCGGGATTTGCTGCGTGATCGTACGTATCACCCTGTAATTCAGGAACCAGAACTCGGATCCACACAAAATTCAACAGCAGCTGATGGACCTTTCATTTAAATTCAAGTTTGCCAAATCGGTTCAGAAAATTTCGAGAAACCGATGTGGACAAATCAACAAATTTTGTTTTGTATCCATACTCTTCAACTCGTAATCCGTAAAAAGATGTCGGTTGAAAATGAAATTCAATAGCAACCTATGGGAATTTTATACCTTTCATTTGAATCTTAGTTTGTAAAAATCGGTTCAGCCATCTCCGAGAAACCGATGTGGACATTTTGTTAACAAATCCGTACATACACACATACATACATACATACATACATACATTTTTACATACATACATACATACATACATACATACATACATGCATACATACACACATACATACACACATATTTTGTGATCTCGGCGAACTGAGTCGAATGTTATATGAGACTTGGCCCTCCGAGCCTCGGTTAGAAAGTCGGTTTTTGGAGCAATTGCATAACCTTTCTATATGAGAAAGGCAAAAGAATAGTATTTAATTACCTTAATCAGCATGAGTTCAATGTTATCTTCATGTAATTATATTTTGAAATGTTGGTGGAATGGGTTTGAAAGTGGAGGGAATGGGGGGTTAGTAGAGTGAGAGTGGAGGATGCGTCAGAAATCCTGCATCTTATTTCGGTATACGGGGTGGATGAAGGAAATGCGGGCGTGAGGGTGGTCCAAGGGGAGGGGAGTGATGAAGGAGGGAGGTGTAAGGGCAAGGCGGGGGTAGGAGGGGCGGCGACGTAATACTCAACTGCATATTTTGCCTTCCATTTGAGACTTGGTTTGAGAAAATCGGTTCAGCCATCACCGAAGAACCGATGTGACTTTAATTGTGGAATATGCCCGGAATGCCGGACTTCCGGAATCGTCGATAGTGGACAATATATTCAAAGAATGTTTGATTGGCAATCAGTGCTCTAGATCTGCGATTAGAAGTAATTTGGTGACCATTTCAATAGTTTTTAGCCTCTGAGGTATTACGATTGTACCGATTTATATGGGAAATTCCAGTGTATCCTTACTAACACCCCTGTAACTCCGGAAGCAAGAGTCAGAACCCAATGAAATTCAGCAGCAGTCAATGGCATTACTGTATCTTTCATTTGAAATCAAGTTTGTAAAAATCGGTAAAGAATTCGTTGGGGAATGGGTGTGATATTAGCTTAGGAACTTGGCGGGTTCCCCGGGGGCGTCATGAACCGTCATAGGTGGCCAATGTGGTCAAAGTTGCTTTGATTGATCATTAGTGATCCAGACCAGCAAACTAGAGTAATGTTACATCAATTTTAATATGTTTTACATCATTTGAACATCATGGTGGTACCAGTTTATATGGGAATTTGCTGTGTGACCGCACTCTTCAACCCGTAACTCCGGAACCGGAAGTCGGATCAACTAAAAATTCAATAGCAGCTTATGGGAGCGTTATACCTTTCAGATGAAACTAAGTTTGCGAAAATCGGTTCAGCCATCTCTGAGAAAATTGTGTGAGTTTTAATGACACACACACACACACATACACACACACACACATACACACACACACATACATACACACACACAGACATTTGCCGATCTCGACGAACTGAATCGAATGGTGTATGACACTCGGCTCTCCGGGCCTCGGTTAAAAAGTCGATTTTTACAGTGATTGCATAGCCTTTCTTTATATGAGAAAGGCAAAAATCGTGATAACATAAAATCTCGACGTTTCATGCATTTTAAAGATGTTTGGCATCAAAAATACGAATTCGATTTCTGAAATTTCATGGGGTTTTCCCGTTGAAAAAAATTTTGAGCTCCGGCTTATATGGGAATTTCATGTGTGACCGGACCGTTCAGTCTATATTTCCGGAACCATACAAGCGATCCGTGTGAAATTTTACAGACATCTGTGGGGATAATATTGCTATCATTTGGGACTAAGTTTGTGCAAATCGGCCCAACCATTTCCGAGAAACTGATATGAGTTTGCTAGTTATGAAAGATGGCCGCTTTTCCCGGGCACTTCCGGAACCGTCTATGGTGGTCAATGTAGTGAACGAAAGTTTGTTTGGCCGTCGGTGACCTAGAACTGCAAAGTTAAGTTATGTGAGAGACATTTTAGCGAAATTTTTACCTTTTTTGCTTCCATCGGAGTATCGGTTTGAATCAAAATTTGCTATGTGATCGCACGCCACAACCCGTAGCTCCGGAACCGGAAGTCGGTTGGGGATAAAATTTAATAGCCATTTACGGGGACGCAACATCTTTCATTTGAGACTAAGTTTGGTTGATTCGGTCTATCCATCTCCGAGAAACCGATGTGACTGTTAGTCTGAATTTGGATACTTCCACCGGGGCTTCCGGAACCGATGATGGTGGCCAATGTGACCAAAGAGACTTTGAATGGCTGTTAATGACCTAGTACTACAAATCGAAGCAGTTGTTGTCACATTTTGGAAAAAATTTCACCATTATACATTCATTGCAGAATTTCTTAAAATCGACATTTTCTGCGTGATCGTACTCATCACCCTGCAATTCCGGAACCGGAAGTCGGATCCACTAGCGAATGACGGATCCCAATAGTAGCATGTCTGTAATAACATACGTACATGGAACTATTGAGATCCAGAGCTACAGGTCCAAAGCCCTGGTAAAGGAGGATGGTTGTGATGATCCGGGCCGAGATCACCACGTAAAGCAAGGTAGGGCATAACCCCAATTCCAAGGCGTGAAGCGACCCGTGCCGAGGGATGAGTGATCGAGGGGGTGAAAAAGATGCTCGATCGTTAACGGAGCCTGTGGGGTACCTGGGCAACCCCCACAGTAAGCGTCCCTTACCACGCTAATGCGGAGCTCTGGCGTGGCGGACATATATTTCTCGCGCTACTCGTGGGACTATACATGGAGGCAAATTAAAATAAAAATAAACAGACGGAGGTGCCAAACCCCTTCGCAAGAGGTGGTTTGGCGAGGTCTCCCCCCCGTGGGGAGAGTAGTGGAACGATGAGTGCTGCACTCGAAAGCACCAGTGACCCCCCAGCAGCGGTAGGCAATACCCCTACCAATGCATCGGAGGGGCCAATAGCTGCGATGCGCAAAGTAGCGAAGCAACTCGATTCTATAATCGACTTCGCTAGCGCAAAGCAGAACATAGCCAAGGAGTTGAAGTTGAGCCTTCTGGAGCTCCGGAAAGCTGTTCGTGTCGCAAGACAGGAACAGCAGGCATATGTTGAGAGGGTGGAATGTCGGGAGAGGCCCGACATAGAAACCCAGACAGTGGCCTCCAATAGGGAGGAAAGAGAGAAGGTCAATAGAGGTTCACAGACAGTGGCCTTTACCTTCTACGGAGCAGCCACGTCGATCGGAGCGGCGACCGAGTTCCCCTCGAAGGGAAAGGGAAAGGGCAATCGCAAGACGGCATCGAATGCGAAGCGCCCTAGGAAGTCGCCAGGCGAGGGTGCCAAAACCGACACCACTCGGCGTGCAACCGTCAAGGTCAAACGCCGCTTGGGTGAGGTAAGCGAGGGCGAGAGTGACCTCGCTGTGGAGAGCGATGGTACCAGCAACCCGGCACGACCGGGGCAGGGGGGCTCAAACCCCTGGACGCTGGTCACCAAGAAAAAGCCGGCACCGAAACCGGAGGTACCGCGGCCTGCGAGGAAGGCCAAGGACAGAGGCGAAGCCTTGTGGTTAAAAACCGACAAGGACAAATACGCCGATGTCCTTAAATCGATGAAGGCGGCCGAAAGCCTCTCGGCCCTTGGGCAGGATGTGCGTAGCGTAAGACGCACCAATACGGGAGAGATGCTCCTGGTGCTGAAGCGAGGCGCACAATCAAGTGCAATATACAAGGCCTTGGCCCAAGAGGTCCTGGGTGAGGGCGCCCAAATCAGGTCGCTAGGTGCGGAAACAACTCTCCAGTGCAAGCACTTGGACGAGTTCACGACCGCAGAAGACGTCGTCGCAGCCGTCAAGGAGCAATGCGGCGTCACAATCGAGCGGGCCTCTGTGCGATTGAGGGACGGACCCTCTGGCACCCAAGTAGCCTACCTCAGGCTACTGAATGCGGATGCCAAAAAGGTAACCGAGAAAGGGAAGCTGAAGATCGGCTGGTCGGTATGCCCTATTAGTATACCCCAGCCGCCTTCAGTGGACAGGTGCTATCGGTGCCTAGAATCCGGCCATAAAGCTTACGAATGCAAAGGCTTAGACAGGAGCAAGCTATGTCGTCGATGCGGCGAGGAGGGGCATAAAGAGCGGGGGTGCACTAAGGCATATAAGTGCCTTATCTGCACCTCTAAGAAGCAAGCCCATAAACATGCTATGGGCGGACCTTCGTGTCCCTTCGGCGAGTTAAATAAGAAGAAGCCGTGAGAGTCACACAGCTAAATCTTAACCATTGTGCAGCAGCCCAACAGCTGCTGTGGCAGTCGGTCTCGGAGTCGAGGACAGATGTCGCCCTATTATCAGACCCGTACAGCATCCCTGCCGGCAACGGCAATTGGGTGTCGGACGGGTCTGGAATGGTGGCAATCTGTACAACGGGAAGGTTCCCGGTTCAAGAGGTAATACACCCCTCCGCCGAGGGTGTGGCGATTGCCAAGATCAATGGTGTGTTCTATTGCAGCTGCTACGCCCCACCAAGGTGGCCAATAGAACAGTTCTACCAGATGATCGACAGGCTCTCGTCGGACCTCGTGGGCCGGAAACCGGTAGTAATAGCGGGAGACTTCAACGCTTGGGCAGTGTAGTGGGGCAGCCGCTGTACAAATAGCAGGGGTCAAGCGCTAATGGAAGCGTTTGCGAAACTCGATACTGTGCTAGCTAATGATGGCTCCGCTAGTACATTCCGTAGAAACGGAGTGGAGGCGTGGATTGATTTGACCTTTGCCAGCCCGAGTCTGGCTCCAGGCATGGAATGGAGGGTAGACGAAGGCTACACCCATAGTGATCATTTAGCAATCCGCTTTAAGATCAACTATGGTGTGCAGCATCCGAGGGCGGGAGATCCCTGTCAGGTACGCGGGTGGAAGTCCAATCACTTCGACAGCGAAGCTTTCACCGCGGCCCTGGGACTGGAGGCCAACACCGACAGTCTAAGCGGGGATGCGCTGGTAGCTGTTCTATCACGCGCGTGCGACGCCACTATGCCGAGAAAAACACTGCCAAGAAACGGTAGATGCCCGGTATACTGGTGGAGTGCCGAGATTGCAGCTCTACGGTCAGCCTGCCTCAGAGCTAGACGTAGGATGCAAAGAGCTCGCACCGAGGATGCAAGAGAGAACCGCCGTGAAGTGTTTCGAGCTGCGAAATTAGCCCTTAACAAGGCTATTAAAAGCAGCAAGAGAGCGTGTTTCGACAACCTGTGTGAGAGTGCCAACGCGAATCCGTGGGGTGACGCCTACCGGATTGTGATGGCCAAGACCAAAGGGGGCTCCTCACCCCCAGAACGGTCTCCGGACCGGTTGGCAACGATTATCGAAGTACTCTTCCCGTCTCGAGCCACAAGCCCCTGGCCACCTGCACTACGAGACAGTGCGGGCACGGTCGAAATGGTGGCTCCAGTGACGAACGAAGAACTACTCCCAGTGGCTAAATCCCTAGCAATGAACAAAGCTCCAGGGCCGGATGGAGTCCCGAACAACGCTCTCAAGGCAGCGATCATAGCGAACCCGAACATGTTCAGGCTAGCTATGCAGAGATGCCTTGACGAGTGCCGTTTCCCCGATAGATGGAAAAGGCAGAAACTGGTGCTGTTGCCGAAGCCCGGGAAGCCGCCAGGCGACCCATCGGCGTACAGACCAATCTGTCTGATAGACACGACTGGCAAACTGCTTGAGAGGATCATCCTCAACAGGCTCACCCCGTACGCGGAAGGTACGGACGGTCTGTCAAGCAACCAGTTTGGCTTTCGGAAGGGTAAGTCCACAGTGGACGCTCTCAACTCAGTGATAAATACTGCCGAGATAGCGATCCAACGAAAAAGGCGAGGTATTCGATACTGTGCGTTAGTGACACTTGACGTGAAGAATGCATTCAACAGCGCAAGCTGGGATGCCATCGCGCTCTCGTTACACCGGCTTAGCCTACCGGTGGGTCTGTACCGGATCCTGGAAAGTTACTTCCAAAACCGCGTACTGCTATACGAGACCGATGCCGGTCAGAAAAGGGTTCCGATTACCGCCGGAGTCCCGCAGGGCTCGATCCTAGGCCCGGTGCTATGGAACCTCATGTATGACGGGGTTCTGAGACTGAAGTTCCCTCCTGGGGTCAAGATCGTCGGCTTTGCCGACGACGTAACCTTGGAGGTCTACGGGGAGTCAATTCCTGAGGTAGAACTAACCGCAGAACACGCGATTAGCACGGTGGAGGAATGGATGAGCGCGAGAGGCCTGGAGCTCGCTCATCATAAGACGGAGGTAGTTATCGTCAACAACCGCAAGTCGGCACAACATGCAGTTATCCATGTGGGAGAAGTCGCGATCACTTCACAGCGAAGTCTGAAGTCTCTCGGAGTCATTATAGACGACAAGCTGACCTTCGGCAGCCATGTCGACTATACGTGCAAGAGAGCGTCGACTGCTGTTGCGGCACTATCGAGAATGATGTCCAACAGCTCAAAGGTGTGCGCCAGTAGACGTAGGTTACTGGCAGGCGTTGCCGTATCTATCCTCAGGTACGGCGGCCCGTCATGGTCAAGAGCACTGAGGGTAACCAGTTACCTACAGAAACTGGAGAGCACCTATCGCGTGATGTGCCTCAGAGGGATATCTGCCTACCGCACGGTATCACACGATGCATCCTGCGTGATAGCGAGCATGATGCCAGTCGGGCTGGTCATTCGGGAAGATGAGGAGTGCTTTGAGCTACGTGGAAATAGGGGAGCCCGCGAGCGCACCAGGGTGACCTCGGTCGCCAGATGGCAGCGTGAGTGGGACAACTCCTCGAAAGGTAGGTGGACCCACCGGCTGATACCTAGCATATCGAGCTGGGTGGGAAGACCCCATGGGGAAGTTCACTTCCACCTGACACAATTCCTGTCAGGCCATGGCTGTTTCCGTCAGTACCTCCACAGGTTCGGACACGCGGAGGTCCCAGTCTGCCCGGACTGCCCAGGTGTAGATGAAACTGCCGAGCACATACTGTTCGTATGTCATCGGTTCGACGTCGAAAGAAGAGCAATGCTTGACGTCTGTGGCTGGGACACAACCCCGGATACCCTTATTCAGCGGATGTGTCAAACGGTGGAGAAGTGGAACGCAGTCTCGGCTGCTACCATCCAGATTGCCAGTAGGCTACAGGTAATCTGGCGAACCGAGCAACAGACGGCGGGCACGGCTAACTAGTGATTGGTTAGTTGGAGCGAAAAAGGCCAAGCGCAAAATAAGAGAGTGAATGGTCTGTTCATGCCGAGGTAGGTTGGCGCAGCGAATGGCAACCGCGTAAGGGGTAAACCCAGCCACCCCGAAGCAAGACAGAAGAGTGAGTGTATAGGCGTATAAGTGGACTGCCTCATGCCAAGACGGGAGGGTCGTAGCGTAGTATGTTGGAACTAAGCTATCGATGCCTCATGGCGTGGCAGAGGAGTGAAAGGGTGAGCATCCAAGTCAGTCTCACACTGCATGTTAAGGGTGAGCATAAAAGTCAGCCTCACAGGTTGGTAGAGGCTAGCACAAAAGTCAGCCTAGCAAGGAATGAAAAAGGTGAGCACAAAAGTCAGCCTCGCATGGTATGTCAGAAGTGGGGCCTAAGAAAAATGTCCCACATGGGATGCCAGAGGGAGTGACAAAGGTACAATAGAGTGGCACGATTGAGAGTGAATCAGGTGATAGGGTGAGCACCCAAGTCAGCCTCACATGGATGGGTAGGGCGAGCACAAAAGTAAGCCTAGCAAGGAATGAGTAAGGTGAGCACACAAGTCAGCCTCGCATGGAACGTAAAAGGTGAGCACAAAAGTCAGCCTCATGTGGGAGTGTTTGAGAGTGAATCAAAGTGTGATTGAGAGAGCACCCAAGTAAGCCTCATACAGGATGTATGATCGCGCGAGTGAGAGTGAATGAGTACATTCAGTACAGCCATCCCCCCAGAAGTAATACCGAGAGGTAGTTCCTGGGAGGAATGATGGCGGAGCCCAATGGAGTTTAGTCGGTATTAATGGCTGGTCACCATTTGAGTCCGACACGCCCCCAGTGCACCCCGTGTGGTAGATTGGACCCTACCGTTAGCACGTGTACTGGGCTAGGACATAAAGGTCTTCTCCATTGTAAAAAAAAAAAAAAAAAAAAGTCGGATCCATTAGAAATTCAATAGCAGCCTATGGGAAAGTTGCAACTTTCATTTGGGACTAAGTTTGTAAAAATCGGTTCATCCATCTCTGAGAAAAGTGAGTGAGATTGTGTTCGCGTATACACACACAGACGCACATACACACACACATACATACACACTAGTGACAGGAAAAAAAATGACCCCTATCGGCCCACCTCTGAGCCGATTTCTATTCCCACCAGGAGTGCTTGTACCAAATTTGAAGCAAATCGGACAAATCTAACTATCGGACCAACATGGCTGAAGTTTGTATGGGAATTTTCAACAATTTACATGGAGAAATCCCACCAGCTCGCATTTTCGCCGCTAGGTGACACTGTATACATCGTATTATCACAGTAAGTGAAAATAAGAAAGATAATTTAATTGTCTACAACTTTGTCGAAGACTGCTAGTCAATTCGGCTTTGTTAAAAGAAGTTATTAAACTTTTAACGAAGTGATGTCTGAGTCAGTTTTGCATGGGGCCTAGCAGTGCATGTTTGTGTATCAGTACTCGAGTCACACGAACTAAACATTTTTGTGAAATAATCGTTAGGTTTAGCTCAATGGTATGTTTACAAAAATTATAGTAAATAATACGAGTCATGCTTTGGTTAGAAAATTTTAGTTCCTCCTGTTACCGCACAGAGGGCGTCAACACTAACTTTTCAACGGAGAGAGATAGAAATTTGGTGTCTTCTACAAAGTTATAGAGCTGGTATTTTTCAGTATTTCATCCGAACATCAAGATGTTCTATCTCTCTTCTATGAAAAGTTAGTGGTGGCGCCCTCTATGCGGTCACAGGTAGAACTAAAATTTTCTAACCGAAACTTAGCCCGTATTATTTAATACAATTATTGTAAACATACTATTCAGCTAAATCTAACCATTATTTCACAAAAATGTATAGTTCGCGGGACTCGATTACTGATAAACAACCATGCACTGCTAGGCCCCATGCAAAACTGACACAGACATCACTTCGTTAAAAGTTTGATAACTTCTTTTAACAAAGCCGGATTTACTAGCAGTCTTCGACAAAGTTGTAGACAATTAAATTATCTTTCTTATTTTCAATTATAGTGATAATACGATACATACAGTGTCACCTAGTGGCGAAAATACGAACTAGGGAGTTTTCTCCATGTAAATTGTTGAAAAATTCCATATAAACTTCAGGCACGTTGGTCCGGTAGTAAGACTTGTCCGATTTGCTTCAAATTTGGTGCAAGTACTCCTGGTGGGACTAGGAATCGACTCAGAAGTGGGCCGATTGAGTTTTCAAAAATTCATCATTTTTCTGGGCAGTCTAATACACACACAGACATTTGCCGAACTCGACGAACTGAATCGAATGGTATATGTCACTCGGCCCTCCGGGCCTCCGTTAAAAAGTCAGTTTTCAGAGCAATTGCAATACCTTTCTATTGAGAAAGGCAAAAAGGTGCAAAATCGGCAAAGTCCCGAAAAGTCGATTTAAAAAAAAAATTCCTGATAACATAAAATCTCGACGTTTCATGCATTTTAAAGATGTTTGGCATCAAAAATACGAATTCGATTTCTGAAATTTCATGGGGTTTTCCCGTTGAAAAAAATTTTGAGCTCCGGCTTATATGGGAATTTCATGTGTGACCGGACCGTTCAGTCTATATTTCCGGAACCATACAAGCGATCCGTGCGCAATTTTACAGACATCTGTGGGAATAATATAGCTATCATTTGGGACTAAGTTTATGCAAATTGGCCCAACCATTTCCGAGAAACTGATATGAGTTTGCTAGTTATGAAAGATGGCCGCTTTTCCCGGGCACTTCCGGAACCGTCTATGGTGGTCAATGTAGTCAACGAAAGTTTGTTTGGCCGTCGGTGACCTAGAACTGCAAAGTTAAGTTATTTGAGAGACATTTTAGCGAAATTTTTACCTTTTTTGCTTCCATCGGAGTATCGGTTTGAATCACAATTTGCTATGTGATCGCACGCCACAACCCGTAACTCCGGAACCGGAAGTCAGTTGGGGATAAAATTTAACACCAATACACGGGGACGCAACATCTTTCATTTGAGACTAAGTTTGGTTGATTCGGTCTAGCCATCTCCGAGAAACCGATGTGACTGTTAGTCTGAATTTGGATACTTCCACCGGGGCTTCCGGAACCGATGATGGTGGCCAATGTGACCAAAGAGACTTTGAATGGCTGTTAATGACCTAATACTACAAATCGAAGCAGTTGTGGTCACATTTTGGAAAAAATTTCACCATTATACATTCATTGCAGAATTTCTTAAAATCGACATTTTCTGCGTGATCGTACTCATCACCCTGCAATTCCGGAACCGGAAGTCGGATCCATTAGAAATTCAATAGCAGCCTATGGGAAAGTTGCACCTTTCATTTGGGACTAAGTTTGTAAAAATCGGTTCATCCATCTCTGAGAAAAGTGAGTGAGATTGTGTTCGCGTACACACACACAGACGCACATACACACACACACATACATACACACACAGACAATTGCCGAACTCGACGAACTGAATCGAATGGTGTATGTCACTCGGCCCTCCGGGCCTCCGTTAAAAAGTCGGTTTTCAGAGCAATTGCAATACCTTTCTATTGAGAAAGGCAAAAAGGTGCGAAATCGGCAAAGTCCCAAAAAGTCGATTTAAAAAAAAAAAATCGTGATAACATAAAATCTCGACGTTTCATGCATTTTAAAGATGTTTGGCATCAAAAATACGAATTCGATTTCTGAAATTTCATGGGGTTTTCCCGTTGAAAAAAATTTTGAGCTCCGGCTTATATGGGAATTTCATGTGTGACCGGACCGTTCAGTCTATATTTCCGGAACCATACAAGCGATCCGTGCGCAATTTTACAGACATCTGTGGGGATAATATAGCTATCATTTGGGACTACGTTTTTGCAAATCGGCCCAACCATTTCGAGAAACTGATATGAGTTTGTTAGTTATGAAAGATGGCCGCTTTTCCCGGGCACTTCCGGAACCGTCTATGGTGGTCAATGTAGTCAACGAAAGTTTGTTTGGCCGTCGGTGACCTAGAACTGCAAAGTTAAGTTATTTGAGAGACATTTTAGCGAAATTTTTACCTTTTTTGCTTCCATCGGAGTATCGGTTTGAATCACAATTTGCTATGTGATCGCACGCCACAACCCGTAACTCCGGAACCGGAAGTCGGTTGGGGATAAAATTTAATAGCCATTTACGGGGACGCAACATCTTTCATTTGAGACTAAGTTTGGTTGATTCGGTCTAGCCATCTCCGAGAAACCGATGTGACTGTTAGTCTGAATTTGGATACTTCCGCCGGGGCTTCCGGAACCGATGATGGTGGCCAATGTGACCAAAGAGACTTTGAATGGCTGTTAATGACCTAGTACTACAAATCGAAGCAGTTGTGGTCACATTTTGGAAAATTTTTTACCATTATACATTCATTGCAGATTTCTTAAAATCGACATTTTCTGCGTGATCGTACTCATCACCCTGTAATTCCGGGACCGGAAGTCGAATCCATTAGAAATTCCATAGCAGCCTATGGGAACGTTGCACCTTTCATTTGGGACTAAGTTTGTAAAAATCGGTTCATCCATCTCTGAGAAAAGTGAGTGAGATTGTGTTCGCGTACACACACACAGACGCAGATACACACCAAAAAAATCCGAATTTTATCGTTGACGTAATTATAAACATGACACAAATCAACAAACCGTAATTTACGAAATGACGGAACATTACCGTGTTCCATTTAATTTTACATGAAACATATACTTTACATGCACAATGACGTAAAATTACACTTCCTACCATTCAGAACAAACGCTGTTTGTGGAGTAAAATTACATGATTTACGAAATTAAACGTCATGTAAAATTCAAATCAAACGTAAAACTGAGTTATTTTTGATGCTCGTATATGTCAGGGTCAAGAGACTTAAATTTACATTATTATTTCTAGATGTGTACACACACATACATACACACACAGACATTTTCCGAACTGGACGAACTGAATCGAATGGTATATGTCACTCGGCCCTCCGGGCTTTCGTTAAAAATCGGTTTTCAGAGCAATTTCAATACCTTTCTATTGAGAAAGGCAAAAAGGTGCAAAATCGGCAAAGTCCCAAAAAGTCGATTTAAAATCTCGACGTTTCATGCATTTTAAAGATGTTTGGCATCAAAAATACGAATTCGATTTCTGAAATTTCATGGGGTCCCCCCTTTGAAAAAAATGTTGAGTTCCGGCTTATATGGGAATTTCATGTGTCTATATTTCCGGAACCATACAAGCGATCCGTGCGAAATTTTACAGACATCTGTGGGGATAATATAGCTATCATTTGGGACTAAGTTTGTGAAAATCGGCCCAACCATTTCCGAGAAACTGATATGAGTTTGCTAGTTATGAAAGATGGCCGCTTTTCCCGGGCACTTCCGGAACCGTCTATGGTGGTCAATGTAGTCAACGAAAGTTTGTTTGGCCGTCGGTGACCTAGAACTGCAAAGTTAAGTTATTTGAGAGACATTTTAGCGAAATTTTTACCTTTTTTGCTTCCATCGGAGTATCGGTTTGAATCACAATTTGCTATGTGATCGCACGCCACAACCCGTAACTCCGGAACCGGAAGTCGGTTGGGGATAAAATTTAATAGCCATTTACGGGGACACAACATCTTTCATTTGAGACTAAGTTTGGTTGATTCGGTCTAGCCATCTCCGAGAAACCGATGTGAATGTTAGTCTGAATTTGGATACTTCCGCCGGTGCTTCCGGAACCGATGATGGTGGCCAATGTGACCAAAGAGACTTTGAATGGCTGTTAATGACCTAGTACTACAAATCGAAGCAGTTGTGGTCACATTTTGGAAAAATTTTCACCATTACACATTCATTGCAGAATTTCTTAAAATCAACATTTTCTGCGAAATTCAATAGCAGCCTATGGGAACGTTGCACCTTTCATTTGGGACTAAGTTTGTAAAAATCGGTTCATCCATCTCTGAGAAAAGTGAGTGAGATTGTGTTTGCGTACACACACAGACGCACATACACACACATACATACATACACACACAGACATTTGCCGAACTCGACGAACTGAATCGAATGGTATATGTCACTCGGCCCTCCGGGCCTCCGTTAAAAAGTCGGTTTTCAGAGCAATTGCAATACCTTTCTATTGAGAAAGGCAAAAAGATTTGTGTGTATTACTAACGGTTTCGTTGTTTGCAGGAATTTATTTTCGTTCAGCTTAGAAAAGTTTTCGTGTTCAATTATAAATATTTTTTTTCATTCGATCTTTTAAGATCGATGTTTGACAACACCTTTTTGCCTTTCTCATATAAGGAAAGGCTATGCAATCACTGTAAAAATGGACTTTTTAACCGAGGCCCGGAGGGCCGAGTATCATACACCATTCAATTCAGTTCGTCGAGATCGGAAAATGTCTGTGTGTGTATGTATGTGTGTGTATGTGTGTGTATGTGTGTGTCATTTAAACTCACACAATTTTCTCAGAGATGGCTGAACCGATTTTCGCAAACTTAGTTTCATCTCAAAGGTATAACGCTCTCATAAGCTGCTATTGAATTTTTAGTTGATCTGACTTCCGGTTTCGGAGTTACGGGTTGAAGAGTGCGGTCACACAGCAAATTCCCATATAAACTGGTTCCACCATGATGTTCAAATGATGTAAAACATATTAAAATTGATGTAACATTACTCTAGTTTGCGGGTCTGGATCACTAATGATCAATCAAAGCAGCTTTGACCACATTGGCCACCTATGACGGTTCATGACGCCCCCGGGGAACCCGCCAAGTTCCTAAGCTAATATCACACTCATTCCCCAACGAATTCTCTACCGATTTTTACAAACTTAATTTCAAATGAAAGATACTGTAATACCATTGACTGCTGTTGAATTTTATTCGGTTCTGACTCTTGCTTCCGGAGTTACAGGGGTGTTAGTAAGGATACACTGGAATTTCCCATACAAATCGGTACAATCGTAATACCTCAGAGGCAAAAAACTATTGAAATGGTCACCAAATTACTTCTAATCACAGATCTAGTTCACTGATTGCCAATCAAACATTCTTTGAATATATTGTCCACTATCGACGACTCCGGATGTCCGGAATTCCGGGCATGTTCCACAATTAAAGTCACATCGGTTCTTCGGTGATGACTGAACCGATTTTCTCAAACCAAGTCTCAAATGGAAGGCAAAATATGCAGTTGAGTATTGCGTCGCCGCCCCTCTCCCCCCCCCCCCACCGCCTTGCCCTTACACCTCTTTTTCATCACCTTCCTCCCCTCGACTACCCTCACGCCCGCATTTCCTTCATCCACCCCGTATACCGAAATGAGATGAAGGATTTCTGACGCATCTTCCACTCCCACTCTACTAACCCCCCATTCCCTCCACTTTCAAACCCATTCCACCAACATTTCAAAATATAGTCACATGAAGATAACATTGAACTCATGCTGATTAAGCTAACTAAATATTATTCTTTTGCCTTTCTCATATAGAAAGGTTATGCAATTGCTCCAAAAATCAACTTTCTAACCGAGGCAAGGAGGGCCGTGTCTCATATAACATTCGACTCAGTTCGCCGAGATCGCAAAATATCTGTGTGTATGTATGTATGTATGTATGTATGTATGTATGTATGTATGTATGTATGTATGTATGTATGTATGTATGTATGTATGTATGTATGTATGTATGTATGTATGTATGTATGTATGTTTTTTTATAGTAAGGTTAAAAAAGCTTCAAAAGGCAGGCCTATAGTGTATTGGCACTGTGTGGGACTCACGACTCACGTTCGTGCCTAACCTCTAAAAACATTCCTTACTTTTTACGCCCTTCTTCCCCACGGAACTACGTCATCGTATTACTTCGTGGCGGGGTTCGTTGCGCTTTCGTCGCACCTCTTTCTGCTGCTCTATCTCGGAGCCTCGCTTGGTTCATGGAGTGACACGACCTATGAGCATTGATTTAACTCTCGGTTCCTCTCCTGCTTCTTGTCTCCATCCATTACGCCGCCGTTTATTTCTCGTCCCGGTGGTGAGCCGTTTAGGTGCTGATTCCCTGAGCCATTCAGCTCATGTTTCCGTGAGTCATTCAGCTCCCGGCCTCATCACGATCCGCTTGGATAGTGCTCAACGGTGAACTCATCCTACCTATGGTTCCCCGGCGGAGGAATTTCCCCCGACACCGATACCCGCTTTCTTGAGCCATTTAGCTCTACTAAAATCTTCCAGCTTTACCGCTTATTCAGCTCCGATTGAGAGTTCCCCGACAACGGAATTTCTTTCATTACCGGTGTTTGTTTCGTGAGCCAATTAGCTCCCCTTTTCGTCACGATTCTGTCGGGTAGTCCACGGCGCCGAATCAGCCCTATCGTGAATTCCCCGGCGGCAGACCGCTCCCGATACCGATGTACGTTTCTGTGAGCCATTAAGCTCCCCGCCTCGTCAACTCGGTCTAGTCCCCGGCGGTGGACCTAGCCTACTCAACGGCCAGCCAGCAGATGCTGAGGTCCATCCAGCTATTCCGGGTAGAGCGTAGCTTCCGGTTCACTGGCGCCCCACCGACCCACTTCTGGCTATTCGACCGGGTCTACTCGGTCTAATCCCCGACGGTGGATCTAGCCTACTCACGAGCTACCCGATCGAGTGTCGAGGTCGGTCCGGCGATTCCGGTGGAGCCTGACGTCCGGTTCGCTGGCGCCCCGACGACCCGAGCCCGGTGCTACATCGCGTACTACTCAACTGGTCCCCAGCGGTGGACCCAGTCTACACCGTCAGTGAGTTTCCCGGCGGCGGAATTTCTCCCGAAACCCTATTTGTGGTTCCACTGCGGCGTTCTAACCAATGTCGTTACTTTGTTGGTCCCTTCGCCACTTCCTTTGCAGCTCGGAGAGTATACTCGTAACAACTCTGTTGACAGCGTCCCAGATATGCTCGTTGCGGCACATCTCTTCGACGATATTATCCACTGTTATATCAGGAATACCACTTCGGACTTCTTCGAATCTGGGGCATTCAAAGACCACGTGTTCCGGTGTCTCTTGCACGTTCACACACTCCGGACAAAGGAGTGACGAAGCGTGCCCAAACCGATGTAGGTATTTCCGGAAGCATCCATGCACGGACAACAACTGCGTCAGATGGAAGTTCACCTCTCCATGCTTCCTATGTACCCAAGTAGACACATTTGGGATGAGTCGGTGGGTCCACCTTCCTTTCTCCGCGTAATCCCACTCTTGCTGCCACTTAGCCAACGAGTCCGCTCGAACCAGTCTCCATGCATTACGTTCATTTCTCCGCTGGTAGCATTCTACGTCATCAGCCAGAGTGATGCAGATGGGAATCATCCCGGCAATTACGCATACCGCCTCCGACGATATCGTTCTGTACGCACTTGCGACACGAACAGCCATTAGGCGAAAAGTGCTTGTCAACTTCGTCCGGTTCCGCTTTGAGTTCAGCGCAGCAGCCTAGGCCGGTACGCCATATCTCAGGATTGAGGATGAGACATTCGCCAGGAGACGTCTCGTGCTGCCTCTTGCCCCTCCGTGATTCAGTATGATCCTTGCCAATGCGCTAGTTGTCCTCGCAGCCTTCTCACATACATAGTCGACATGGCAGTGGTAATTCAACTGATCGTCAACCATCACACCCAGGTGCTTCAGCGCGCGCATCGATGGAATGGATTGTCCCCCGGCGCTGATCTCGAGACGCTGGATTTGCTTACGATTGCTAACCAGCATTACCTCAGTCTTGTGGTGAGCCAGCTGCAACCTGACGTTAACCATCCAGGTTTCCACGATGCCTATTGTCTATGCCGTCAGCATCTCCACCTCCTCAAGGGTCTCGCCCGTTATCGTCAGGACAACATTATCTGCAAAGCCGACGATCTCCACTCCCCTGGGCAGTTTCAGTATTAACACTCCGTTGTACATAATATTCCAGAGCGTTGGGCCGAGTATGGAGCCATGAGGAACTCCCGCCGTTACCCTAATCGACCTCTGCCCCGTGTTCGTTTCGTAGACCAGTACTCGGTTCTGAAAGTAACTTTTCAGAACCTGGCACAGATAGTCCGGAACCCGCATTCTATGCAGCGCTACGGCGATGGCTCCCCAGCTAGCACTGTTGAACGCGTTCGTCACGTCTATCGTTACCACGGCGCAGTAGCAATTACCCCTTCTCTTTTGCTTCAATGCTTTCTCCGCGTTCGCGATGACGATGCGGATGGCGTCCACCGTCGATATTCCTTTCCGGAACCCGAACTGTCTCTGCGATAGTCCGTTCTCACTTTCAGCGTAGGTCGTCAGCCTGTTGAGGACGACTCTTTCCAGGAGTTTACCGAGAGTATCCAGCAGGCATATAGGCCGATACGATGCTGGATCTCCTGGTGGTTTCCCTGGTTTTGGCAGTAACACCAGCTTCTGTATCTTCCATCTATCCGGGAAGTAGCCATCGTCCAGGCATTTCTGTAGGACTATCCTGAACATGTCCGGAAACGCCAGGATCGCAGTCTTCAGTGCCAAGTTGGGGATACCATCCGGTCCGGGAGCTTTCTTCACTTTCAGCCATTTGGCCGCTATAAGGAGCTCGTCGTTGGAAACCCGATTGTCACCTGCATTTCCACCATCTGCATCAGCGTACGGTGTAGGTGGCCATGCGTTTAGGTCGTGCTTCGGGAAAAGGCCCTCCACGATAATTTTCAGCTTGTCGCCGCACATTTCGACTGGCGTCATTGGGCCCTTGATCCTGGCCAGAACGACACGGTAAGCATTGCCCCAGGGGTTAGTGTCTACTTCTCTGCACAGCTCCTTGTAGCAGGTGGACTTGCTTAGCACTATCTCACGTTTAAAAGCGGCCCTAGCCGCTCGGAATGTTACCTTACACTCTTCTCTGACTGCCTCAGATCTTGCTCTCTGAACGCGTCTTCTGGCTTTTAAGCAAGTAGCCCGGAGGATGCTTAGCCTTTCGTTCCACCAG
The DNA here is from genome assembly GCF_030247195.1 of Topomyia yanbarensis. Classification (NCBI taxonomy): domain Eukaryota; kingdom Metazoa; phylum Arthropoda; class Insecta; order Diptera; family Culicidae; genus Topomyia; species Topomyia yanbarensis. Next base: position 284,885,370 of record NC_080671.1, read on the forward strand.
TACGCCGGACGCCGGTAGTTCCTCGGCTCCATTTTCCTCGGCATTGTTATATCGCATGCCCTAGCTATTGTTTCCGACAGCTCACAAAAAGGTCCTTGTCGAATTCCTTTATTTTCCACTTCCGCTCGCCAGTCCTCACTCTCTGCGTCACCGTACGATTTCGTCGACCAATGGTGTAGTGGATGGCTTGGTGATCACTATGTGTGTACTGCTCACTAACTCGCCAATTCATGTCATCCATCAGCGACGCGCTGCAGAATGTTACGTCGATGATGGATTCCCGACCGTCTTTACGGAATGTGCTAGCGGAACCTTCATTGCACAGCTTTACGTCCAGCTTCGCCAGTGCTTCCAATAGGCTGTAACCTCGTGCGTTGGTCAGCCTGCTACCCCACTCCACGACCCAAGCGTTGAAATCTCCTCCTATAACAACCGGCGCTCGCCCAACTAACGAGTCGGTTAATGCGTCCAGCATCTGGTTGTATTGCTCTGGTGTCCACCGTGGAGGAGCATAACAGCTACAGACGAATACGCCGTTTATCCTGGTGATCACGAAACCTTCGAGTGTGCCATCCACCACTTCTTGAACAGGGAAGCCGCCCATCACTTGGATTGCCGACATCCCTGCACTATCCACCACCCAGTTACCGTTATCGGGAGGGACACGATACGGCTCTGCAATAATTGCAACGTCGCACTTCATTTCTGTTGTTGACTGCCACAACAGTTGCTGTGCAATGTCACAATGATTGAGATTGAGCTGGGTAACCTCCATCATTATTGGCCTGCCTTCGCCTTTTTGTACTCTGGGCATAAGAAGCCTCCTGTCATGTGGTCTTTTTCGACCTCATTTGTGCAGAGAAAGCACTTCCGTTGCTTTGTGCAGTCTCTAGCAATGTGTCCCTTCTCCCCACATTTTCTGCACAGATCAGATCTGTCGAGGCCTCTACAGTTTCTTGCCTGATGGCCAAAACCCAGGCATCTGAAACACCTCTCCATTTGTTTAGTGGCTCTAGGGATCAATCGCAACGAGCACACCGACCACCCGATTTTGATCTTACCGGTCGACATAAGCTTGTTGGCTGCGGTTGGCGATAAGCGTATCACTGCTGTCTGTGTGCCACTGTACGCCTTCCTCAATCTTATTGATATCTGCTCCCTCTCCAGGTTTCCTTGCTCTATTAGTGCGCTTCTCACTTCGTCTTCCGTTGTGATCTCGTCCAGATTCCTGCACTCGTCCACTGCTTCCTGAACTAATGCTCTCACATTCGCTTCTCCTCCAACCGCTTCTGCCACAAGTTCCCGGTAGGCCGAGCTCTTGATCAATGGATCTTTCTTCAGCTCGAACAGCATTTCGCCTTTCTGAGTACGCCTGGTTCTTATAACGTTCTCCCCCAGCTCCTTCAACTTGGGATCCTCTCGCACCCTTTTGAGGATCGCAGCGTACGTCACGCCTTCATTTACTTTGACGACTAGAGCGTCTCCCCTCTGCTTCTGCTGGCGTGGCCGAAGGTCTTCTTTCTTCTTTTTCTTCTTTTCCTCCTTTTCTTTCTATTTTTCCTCCTCTCTTCTGCGGTTTCTACGGTACGCCATTCAATCTGCGATTGTCGGCTTTTTCGCTGTCCTTCACCGACCTTCCTGGACTTCTTCGGTTCCTCCTCCTCTCCTGGCGTTTCCCTTATTCTTTTCACAGAACGAGAATCCCGGCCGCCCTTCGGTGTCTCATAGGCTTCTGCTTCTTCTATCGCTGTGGACTTCAGTGCATTTTCGGCGTTTTCAGCTCGCTCTAGTAACGCTGCTATGGCGGATTTGATGTAATCACTAGATCCTTGATATGTCCGTGCACGTTGCCCTTGCTTTTGACGAATTCGTAGAGTTCATCAATTTTTTGCCTCAACTTCGTCACTTTAGGTAACCCAGACTGCTGGTCTTCTTGGGTAACGCTTGGTTTCGGTGTGCGCATCTGAAATCCTAGCTTTCCTTGGCGTCCAGTTGTTTTGTTGCCGCTCGTGCTCTGTGTGGACTCACTAGGCTCCTCTCGCTGCTGCTGCTGTTGTGGTTGCACTTGCTGTTGCACTTGTTCGTTATGCTGGGTCGGTGACCTCGCTAGCCCACCTTTGGCGAACGGGTTCACCACAGTTGCTCCGTTAGAATTTTTCTTGTTTTTGTTGATTTTGTCTTCTTGCATGCTTTTTGGGACCCAACTCCAAGCCGCTATCTACGCCCGTAATAAGTAGTCGCCTCACATGATCCCATGGTTACCTTTGCGAGCAGTGAGGTCGCATGCAAGGGTTGACGCGGTCCTTCATGGGGTACCGCGTTCAGAGCCGGATCGGCGCTAGTCAGGAGCCTTCAACTGAGCCTACTTGCACCAGCTAAGGTGGCGGGTTTCGAACGTACTTGGAGACCTACCAAAGTTTTACTGGGACGGGGGGCAGCCAGCACCATTAGCCCACTCGCCGTTTCGGGGAAGTGTCACCCATCCTTACTAGGGTAGTGGAATGGCGTGGCTGTCGGTCCGTAGATAATTTCGATGAAATCCTTATTCACATCCGTGTTCTGCCGCCAGTATGCCGTAATTAGGATCTTACTGGTGTCGATCCTAATGTGCCGGTTGGCACTTCCGTTGGGTAAGGGTGCTTTATGCTAAAGTCTTGGGTAAAACCTTAGCGGAAGCGGCACCGACTCGCTTCGTCGGAGCTGCATTCGGATTTATATGGCTTTTTCTAGAGGTTTGGCAGAGCCCAACATTGCCTTGCCCCACCATACCCTAGCAAGACTCCCCAACTCGCAGTAGCTCCGGGGGGGGGGGGGTTCATTAAGCCACTGAACTTCAGTCCTCCTATCCCTGCTGCCCCACTGTATGTATGTATGTATGTATGTATGTATGTATGTATGTATGTATGTATGTATGTATGTATGTATGTTTTTTTTTGTTTAGAGAGCAGTAAAAAAATTTTCAGGAAAACCCTGAGTGAGAAAAAATGTATAAAAACCCCAATGTCTCAGGGAACGGGTTTGGGCTGCCATCACCCGACCCGCTAAAACCACTGCTCTTGCCCAGAACCTGATTCCTCCCCGGCACTACCTTACGGCATTACTTCGGGAAGGGGTTTTTATATGCATAGCACACACTCTAATTCAACTACTTACTAGTTCGTTTCTTCCGCAGGGTTACAGCCCCTCTCCTCTACACCCCACCAATTCTCTACCATCCACACAGACTGGCAAGCTCTGCATGGCAGTCGGAAAGCTGGCTGTGAGTCGAGGTTTAGCACTCCTCCCCTACTAAGTATGTATGTATGTATGTATGTATGTATGTATGTATGTATGTATGTATGTATGTATGTATGTATGTATGTATGTATGTATGTATGTATGTATGTATGTATGTATGTATGTATGTATGTATGTATGTATGTATGTATGTATGTATGTATGTATGTATGTATGTATGTATGTATGTATGTATGTATGTATGTATGTATGTATGTATGTATGTATGTATGTATGTATGTATGTATGTATGTATGTATGTATGTATGTATGTATGTATGTGTTTTTTTTTTAGAGAGCAGTAAAAAAATTTTCAGAAAAACCCTGAGTGAGGAAAAATGTACAAAAACCCCATTGTTAGGGAACGGGTTTGGGCTGCCATCACCCGACCCGCTAAAAAGCACTGCTCTTGCCCAGAACCTGATTCCTCCCCGGCACTACCTTACGGCATTACTTCGGGGAGGGGTTTTTATGTGCATAGAACACAATCTAATTCAACTACTTACTAGTTCGTTTCTTCCGTAGGGTTACAGCCCCACTCCTCTACACACCACCAATTCTCTACCATCCACACAGACTGGCAAGCTCTGCATGGCAGTCGGAAAGCTGGCTGTGAGTCGAGGCTTAGTACTCCTCCCCTACGAGTACAGTCTGAGCGGCAAACTTCTGACTGTCTAATTCACCGAGCCCTTCGGCTCGCTTGTGCCGGTTAGCACCGCAACTCCCTTCTCGCACCATTCAACGCCGTTTACTCTTTGAGCACCAGACTTGTTCGCGAACTACTCGGTCTAGTCCCCGACGATGGACCTAGCCTACTCCGACGGAGAATTCCCCGGCGAGAGAAGTTCTCCCGAAACCGAGCCAACCAACCAGATGTCGAGGTCAGTTCGGCGATTCCGGTGGAGCAGAGCGTCCGGTTCGCTGATGCCCCGACGACCTGCGACTGGTGGTATTTCGTCGCGGTCTACTCAGTCTAGTTCCCGGCGGTGGATCTAGCTTATGCCGACGGAGAGTTCCCCGGCGAATGAGGCTCCCCCGGTACCGATTCTTCTTTTGTTTTAGCACCACAATTTCATGAGCCCTTTGGCTTCCTCTCGTTCCGTTTCGCCCGATCTACTCGATCTAGTCCCCGGCGGTGGATCTAGCCTACTCAACGGGCCATACAGTAGGTGCTGAGGTCTATCTGGCGATTCCGGTTGGAGCGTAACTTCCGGTTCACCGGCGCCCCAACGACCCACTGCTGGCTCTGCGACGCGGTCTACTCGGTCCAATCCCCGGCGGTGGATATAGCCTACTCACGAGCTACCCACCCGGAAGGATGTCGAGGTCGGTTCAGCGATTCCGGTGAAGCTTGACGTCCGGTTCCCAGGCGCCCCGACGACCCAACTCGGTGCTACATCACGCACTACTCAACTGGTCTCCGGCGGTGGATCTAGTCTACACAGTTGGAGAGTTCCCCGGCGGCGGAATTTCTCTCGAAACCCGATTTGCGGTTTCTTGTTGGTCTCTACGCCACTTCCTCTGCAACTCGGAGAGTATGCTCAAGACCACTCTGTTGACAGCGTCCCAGGTACGTTCGTCACGGCACATCTCTTCGACGATATTGTCCACTGTCATACCAGGTATACCCCTACGAACTTCTTCGAATCTAGGGCATTCGAAGATCACGTGTTCCGGTGTCTCCTGCACGGTCGCACAACCCGGGCAAAGGGGTGACGAAGCATGTCCAAACCGATGCAAGTACTTCCGGAAGCATCCGTGCCCGGACAAAAACTGCGTCAAATGGAAGTTCACCTCTCCATACTTCCTATGTACCCAGGCCGATACATTTGGGATGAGTCGGTGGGTCCACCTTCCTTTCTCTGCGTTGTCCCACTCCTGTTGCCACTTAGCCAACGAGTCAGCTCGAACCTGTCTCCTAGCGTTACGTGCATTTCTCCGCTGATAGCATTCCACGTCCTCCGCCAGGGTAATGCAGATGGGGATCATCCCGGCGATAACGCATACTGCCTCCGACGATATTGTTCTGTAGGCACTCGCGACTCGTACGGCCATCAGTTGGAATGTCCTGTTTAGCTTTTCACGGTTCCGCTTGGTTTTCAGCGCAGCACTCCAGGCAGGAACCCCATATCGGAGTATCGATGACGAAACAGTAGATAGCAGACGTCTCGTGCTGCTTCTCGGACCGCCGACGTTTGGCATGATTCTCGCTATTGCGTTCGTTGCCTTCGCCGACTTTTCACAGGCGTATTCAACGTGGTTGTTGAAGCACAACCGGTCGTCGATTATAACTCCCAATTGCTTCAACGCACGTTTCGATGCAATCACGTGCCCTCCGACGTCGATCTGCATCCGTTGGACCGATCTGCAGTTACTGACCAACAACACCTCCGTCTTGTGGTGAGCTATTTGCAGCTTGACCCCGTTCATCCAGCTCTCGATCGCGTCTATTGTCTCCGTCACCGACACCTCCACTTCTTCAAGTGTCTCACCCATCACCGTTAGTGACACGTCGTCCGCGAAACCTACGATTTTCACTTTCCTAGGCAGCTGCAGCGTTAAGACCCCATCGTACATCCCGTTCCAAAGGGTTGGACCGAGAATGGAGCCCTGAGGAACGCCCGCTGTGACACGCAATGACTTCTGTCCTTCGCTCGTCTCGTACAGTAGCACTCTGCTCTGAAAGTAGCTCTTCACGATCTGGCACAGATAGTCGGGAACCCTCATTCTATGCAGCGCTGCAGCGATGGCTTTCCAGCTGGCACTGTTGAACGCGTTCTTCACATCTATCGTGACCACAGCGCAATATCGATCTCCTCTTCGCTTCTGTTTAGATGACTTCTCGGCACTCTCGAGCACTATCCGAATTGCATCCACTGTCGATGCTCCTTTGCAGAAACCAAACTGCATCTTGGACAGTCCGCGCTCACCTTCCGTGAATTTCGTCAACCTGTTAAGAATGATCCTTTCCAGGAGTTTTCCGAGTGTATCCAGCAGGCATATGGGTCTGTACGAGGTCGGGTCGCCAGGTGGCTTCCCTGGCTTCGGCAGCAACACCAGCTTCTGGACCTTCCACATTTCAGGGAAGTTGCCTTCATTTAGGCATTTTTGTATCACTATCCTGAACATGTCCGGATATGCCAGGATCGCAGCTTTCAGTACCACGTTTGGTATTCCATCCGGACCAGGGGCTTTCTTTGGTTTTAGGCGCTTCGATGCTTCTACTAGCTCGTCGGTAGTCACTTGCCGATCCGTGTTTGTTCCTTCTTCCTCACCGTGCGGTGACGGTGGCCATATAGTTGGATCGTGCTTCGGGAAAAGACCCTCGACGGCTGGCGTCGTCGGACCCTTCATTTTCGCCATCACGACTCGGTATGCGTCACCCCAGGGATTGGCGTCTACTTCTCGGCATAGCTCCTTGTGGCACTCTGACTTGCTAAGTCTGATCTCCCGTTTTAGAGCGGCCCTAGCTTCCCGAAACGATGCCTTATGCTCATCTCTATCTGGTTCCGACCTTGCTCTTTGGGCCCGCCTTCTGGCTCTGAGACAAGCAGCGCGTAACGTACTAAGCGTCTCGTTCCACCAGTAAGCTGGACGCCGTTTGTTGCGTGGTTCCAGTTTTCGCGGTATTGTGGCGTCACAAGCCGCCACAATCCTTCTTGTTAGGTCAGCCGCATCCACGCTCTCGGTCCCGCCGTTCGACCGAAGTGCCTCAACAAAGAGGTCTTTGTTGAAGGCTTTCGTATTCCACTTTCGTTCGCCGGTCACCCTTCTCTGTACTGCCGCGGGGTTCCGTTGACCGATACGGTAGCGAATCTCCTGGTGGTCACTATGCGTATACGTTTCGCATACTCTCCAATCCATGTTCGCCGTCAATGAGGGACTACAGAATGTGACGTCTATGATAGACTCCCTCCCGTCTCTCCGAAATGTACTAACAGAGCCTTCATTGCACAATCGTACGTCTAACTTCGCTAGAGCTTCCTGCAGGATACACCCTCTTGTGTTGGTTACTCTACTGCCCCATTCCACAGCCCAGGCGTTGAAGTCACCACCAATGACTACCGGTTTCCGATCGATCAACTGCTCGGTTAACTGCTCCAGCATTAGGCTGAACTGCTCTACTGTCCACCTTGGGGGAGCGTAACAGCTACATACGAAGATGCCGTTGATTTTGGCTATCACGAAACCCTCATAGGAACGTTCTACCACTTCTTGGATAGGGAATCTTCCCATTACTTGTATCGCTGCGGTTCCTGATCTATCCGCCACCCAGTTACCGTTATTAGGGGGGACTTGATAAGGCTCTGCGATCAAAGCGACATCGCACATAGTTTCTGTCGTAGACTGCCACAAGAGTTGCTGTGCGGTATCACAGTGATTCAGGTTTATTTGGGTCATCTCCATCACCGTTGGCCTGCAGTCGCCTTCTTGTACGCTGGGCATTTAAAGCCACCCGTCTGATGGTCGTTTCCTTCCGCTGGGGTGCAAAGCAAGCACTTCGGCCTCTGCGTGCAGTCTCTCGCAAGATGGCCCGTCTCTCCGCATTTCCAGCACATCCCGGATCCGTCCGGGCCTTTGCAAGCCCCTCCTAAATGTCCAAAGCCTAAACATTTGAAGCATTTCTCTGCTTGTTTGTTTACTCGTGGAGCGGCTCTCAGTAGGCATCTCGACCATCCAACTGTAACCTTACCTACCTCCAGTGCCTTGTCTGCAGCGGTTACCGGTAAACGTATCATCGCTATCTGCGTTCCTCCGTATCCCTTCCTTAACCGGATCGTCATGTGCACCTCGCCCAGTTTGCACTGCTGCTTCATAGCACCTCTCAGCTCGTCTTCCGTCGTTATTTCGTCGAGGTCTTTGCACACGATTACCATCTCCGGGCTTAAGGCTTTAACTTCTGCCTTTCTACCCATTGATTTAGTTATAGTCTCCTGCAAGGCAGAGCTACTAGTCGTAGTATTCTTCTTAAGCTCGAGGAGCATCTCATTTTTTTGGGTACGCCTGACTCTTAACACGTTTTCCCCCAAATCTTTCAGCTCCGGGTCCTCTCTGACCTTTTTGAGCAGTGCTGCGTACGTAGTCTCGTCATTTGCTTCGACGAGCACGACTTCTCCCTTAGGCGCCTTCTGACGAGCCGAGGGTTCTGATTTCCTCTTCTGCTCCCCTTTTCGCTCCTCCTTCTTTTTTTGCTGTTTCCCGCGTTTCTCCTTCCGACCTACAACGGTGCTCCAGCTTTCACCCTGTAAGGTGGCGTTCTTTTCTTCGGCAGCAACAGCATCCTCGAGCGTCTGCCTCTTTGACCCGCCTGGTCTTTCTTCTCCTGGTGAGGATCTTGTCCTCTTTGGAGTTATGGGAACTGGCGTGTTCTCCACTCCAATCTGCCTCTCCTTACCTTGTTTCGGAGGGGCTAGGAAGATAGTGGCCTTAGCTGACGCGGATGCTCGCTCAGCTGAATCTGCCCTCTGCGTTGCCGTATCGTACTCTTTCACGGCAGACAGTAGCGCCTTCCGGATTTTGATGACCATCTCCTTAATGTCTTTGTGGACATTGTTTCTCATGTCCACGAACTTGTGGAGCTCCTCCACCAAGTGCCTCGCTACCACTACCTTTGGCGTTTGTGGGGTGTAGCTCATTCCGCTCTGCTCCGGCTGTTTTTGTTGCTGCTATTGCTGTTGCTTCGGCTTCCCCTCCTCCTGCTCTTGCTGGGTGACTTCAGCTACCATTGGTGGTGGTGACCTCACCAACCCACCTCTGGCAAACGGATTTGCCGTGCCTGCTCCATTTATATCGGTTGCTTGTTGTTTCTCCATTTTATTTTATTGGGTCCCAACTCCGGGCCGCTATCTCCACTCGCTGCACATAGTCGCCTCTCGCGATCCCATGATTATCTATGCTGCCGAAAAGCAGCAGTGAGGTCATGCAAAGGTTGACACCATCCCTCATGGGGAGTAGTGTTCAGAGCCGGATCGGCGTAAATCGGGAATGCTTCAACCGAACCTAGTACCACCAACCAAATGATGGCGACTTTCGAACGTACCCGGAGACCTGCCAGGGTTTTGTTAGAACAAAGGCAGCCATGCTGTTAGCCCACTCGCCATTTCAAGTCGGTGTCATCCTTCCTTACTCAGGGAGTAGAACAGCAGGCCTGTCAGCCCTAAGTCGCCATCCTTTTCGTCATCCGTGTCCTGTCCGTTGCCGTTCGCCATGGCCAGTATACCATAATCAAGATGTTACTGGCGTCGATCCTGATGTGCCGGTTGGCACTCCGGTTGGGCTAGAGTGCTTTTATTGCCCAGATCTTAGATTATTGGAATCTTAGGATCTTAGCAGAAGCGGCACAGACTCGCTTCGTCGGAGCTGCTTTCGGAGTTATGGCTTTTTTTAGAGGTTTAGAAGAGCCCAATCTTAGCCCCACCATATCCTAGCAAAACTCCCCAACTCGCAGTAGGGCTGTGGGGGGGGGTTCGTTAGGCCCCTAGACTCCTGTACTTCCTGTCCCTGCTGCCCCCCATGTATGTATGTATGTATGTATGTATGTATGTATGTATGTATGTATGTATGCATGTATGTATGTATGTATATATGTATGTATGTATGTATGTATGTATGTATGTATGTATGTATGTATGTATGTATGTATGTATGTATGTATGTATGTATGTATGTATGTATGTATGTATGTATGTATGTATGTATGTATGTATGTATGTATGTATGTATGTATGTATGTATGTATGTATGTATGTATGTATGTATGTATGTATGTATGTATGTATGTATGTATGTATGTATGTATGTGTGTATGTATGTATGTATGTATGTATGTATGTATGTATGTATGTATGTATGTATGTATGTATGTATGTATGTATGTATGTATGTTTGTATGTATGTATGTATGTATGTATGTATGTATGTATGTATGTATGTTTTTTTTTTTATGTATGTATGTATGTATGTATGTATGTATGTATGTATGTATGTATGTATGTATGTACGTATGTATGTATGTATGTATGTATGTACGTATGTATGTATGTATGTATGTATGTATGTATGTATGTATGTATGTATGTATGTATGTATGTATGTATGTATGTATGTATGTATGTATGTATGTATGTATGTATGTATGTATGTATGTATGTATGTATGTATGTATGTATGTATGTATGTATGTATGTATGTATGTATGTATGTATGTATGAATGTATGCATGTATGTGTGTATGTGCGGATTTGTTAACAAAATGTCCACATCGGTTTCTCGGAGATGGCTGAACCGATTTTTTCAAACTAAGATTCAAATGAAAGGTATAATGTTCCCATAGCTATTGAATTTCATTTTCAACCGACATCTTGTTCCGGATTACGAGTTGAAGAGTGTGGTTACAAAACAAAATTTGTTGATTTGTCCACATCGGTTTCTCGGATTTTCTGAACCGATTTTGACAAACTTGATTTTAAATGAAAGGTCCATCAGCTGCTGTTGAATTTTGTATGGATTAGAGTTCTGGTTCCTGAATTACAGGACGAAACGTACGATCATGCAGCAAATCCCGATTCTAACGAATTCTGCGATGAATGTAAAAAGGTGAAATTTGTCACCAACAGTCATTCAAAGTCTCTTTGGCCACACTGGCCACCATCGACGGATCCGGAAGCATCCAAATTCAGAATAACGGTTATATTGGTTTCTCGAAAATGGCTATAACGATTTGATCAGCTTAGTCTCAAAAGAAAGGTGTTGCGTCCCCGGAAACTGATATTAAATTCCTTCTCCATCCGACTTCCAGCTCCGGAGTTACAGGTTGTGGAGTGCGATCACATAGAAAACTCCGATTCAAACCGATACCGCGATGAAAACAAAAAGGTGCTCTTATATATACTTACCAAGTGTAATAAGAATGAAAGACATTTCCATAATTTTATATTGTACGAACCAGATATTAAATCATAGTTTGGAGAAATGAGAAAGGCACAATTGCACCTCTAGGTGGATTAATACAGGTTTTTTAAATTAAAGGGATCGATCTGGCAAAATGGATTTTATTTCAAACAGCTCACCACTATTGAGTACTTGATTGATTGCGTTATTTTTTGTTCGTGACAATCATGAAAAATATTTATAAAAATTAGAAGCTAGCTACTCTTGTAGTAACTATTCAATTCGATATTTTACGAAAATTATCTGCACAAAATAAATTCTTAGCGATTTATGCATATTTTCTTTCAGTGACATATTTGACAATAAAACCTGGATGTTCCTGTTATTTCATTATCCAACAAAAATATCAAACTTCAATATAGGTATTTTTGAAAAATAAACTAATCATTTTAACCCATTCATGCCCATGTTGTTTGTGGACAACATCGTTTTTAAACAGCTATAACTTTTGATTGTGGCGAGAATTGCTCACAAAAACAAGTAAGGCTCATTAATGTGATTATTGCCTTTAATTTGAGTATTAACAGTAGCAAGGATCAGCTCTAGAACTGAAGTTATTGCAATTAGTCTGATTGATTTACGATGGAGCAGTGCTGCCAGGGACAGTTTACGTTGACGACGGAAAAAGATTTGTTCATATATCTTTGTTATGGGGTAATATTATTAAAAACTGATAAAACTTATCAATTTAGACTGTCATTGGCTACGTTTTCCACGTAATTAGACTATTGTAATTATTCTAGGAGAATTGTATTGAGCATTAGAAGGTAAAAATTGACCAGCTTCTAGCACTGCTATGGAAGCACCTATCTTTATGCAAATAGGCTTTTCATGTTTCTTGACCACACCGTTTTCAAGGAAAAATAGTTTTGAAACCCTACATGCACTAGAAAAAAAGTTGGGCATGAAAGGGTTAAGAAGTGCATATATGTGCATATTGTAACACACACACATACATACATATATATATATATATATATATATATATATATATATATATATATATATATATATATATATATATATATATATATATATATATATATATATATATATATATATATATATATATATATATATATATATATATATATATATATATATATATATATATATATATATATATATATATATATATATATATATATATATATATATATATATATATATATATATATATATATATATATATATATATATATATATATATATATATATATATATATATATATTTACAGTTTTTTTTTAATTTACGTTTTAACGCGACCGCATTTCATTCGGATACGCTTACGATAAATCGAGGATTTCCCGCGCCATTTCCTTTTCCGTTATACCAGTGGCATATTAGCCTCGATCCAGACGTTATATCCGCTTCCATCAATGTAAATGTCCGTCAACGCCACATCACCGTTCCATCAAGATGAGTTGAATGCGTCTCTCGTTCACACTTTCCGTACTCAAAGCATTCCGTGAAGTTGATGTTGTGTACGAATACCTCCATTTACCTAATATTGACATTCCCGTGACGTGCTGTACCGGCGACGAAAGCCAGATGTATTGTGCAAATCGATCTTCGAACAGCCGCGGCTTGTACTTTGTACATAAAATATACGAATAAATTCATTTTCATTTAACATTCTTGGTCTACCAACGAAGAACGAAATGCGAGTGGGGGCGAGAGCGCTAACGAATGAAAGAGTGCGAGTAAAGGCTAACGCGGTTAAGAGTGCGAGTGGATACGAGTGGGTTAAAGAGTTATTTTTACGAGTTCAGCAACACTGCTTGAAAGCTGCTTTAGCCGCTATTAGAACATAAAACTTACTGAAAAATTACTTAAAACGAGAAGGTTATGCAGCTCCCTTATATGAACTTTTGGTTGCTTGGGTGCATGCACAATGCTATCGCAACTATATTGAACGCATCGAAAGCAATATTCATTTGATCCGAAAACCTTCTGGTCGTTCGTCAACCGTCGTAAGAGCTCGAAAGGAATACCCCTTAATGTTCGCTATAAAGGAAGTTCGGCTGCTACGTTATCGGATGCCGCAAACATGTTATCGACGTTCTGCCAAAGCGTGTTAAGTAATAACTCACCACCTTTGTTGGAATCGTACCTGAGCACTTTGCCGCTGCACAACCTGAATTTATCTCGTATTATTTTCTCTCGCGCACTGAAAGAATGTATTCGTAAAGACAGACAATTTTCATAAAATATACGATTTTTTCGCACATATGATGAATCGTTCGTAGCACTATTGAAAACCATTTATTTTTTTGTTACGAGTTTTTCGTGAAAACCACGAAACGACATTCGTTGGCCTATTACGAAACAGCTTCGTTCGGCAAACGAATTGTTAACTGTTATATACGAATATCTTTATAATATTTACAAGCATCATTTGTCAAACCGTCAACCGTCGTCGTTATTGTTGCTATGCGTCAGCTAATTGTTGATCATAACGACGGTCTCGGTCTGACTATTTAGTAGCCGTATCCGTGTCCGCCAGTTTCAGAAAGATTTTCTGAACCTCTTTCGCTTCCAGTTGATCCAGAATCCGGAGCAGTACGGATTCAGTTGAACCATCGTAAACTGCTCGTTAGTTTTGTATTAATTAGTTTGAGTTTTTCTCTGCCGGAGCAATCATTTCGTTTCATACACGAAAAATAATGACGTTATCAACGATAACATTCGTGCCATGTACACTAGATAAGTAAAATTTACTAAAACTTTTGTTCATCAAGCGTCCATTTCTTCACACCATAATCTTTCTAGTCCTCAATAATGATGAGCTGGCTGAAATAGAATCGAATTTTGCCAGATCAATCCCTTTAATTAATAAAAATCGGCGGTGCACGAATGTTATCGTTGATAGCGACATTATTTTCGTGAATGAAACGAATTGTTAATAACGACTTTATTTTTCATGAATGAAACGATAACGATAATATATAATATATAATAAACGAAAATTTCGTTTCATTCATGAAAAATAAAGTCGTTATTAACAATTCGTTTCATTCACGAAAATAATGTCGCTATCAACGATAACATTCGTGCAATTTAAACTATATAAGTAAAATTTACGAAAACTTTCGTTCATCAAGCAGCCAGTTCTTTGTACTACAATAAAATCGATTTGGCCACATCGATTTTTTTTAAATTAATAAAAAATGGTTGTTGTCAAACATCGATCCCAAAAGATCAACTGAAAACAATAAAAGGATAATAAATACGAAAACTTTTCTAAGATATACGAAATGAATTCGTGCGACAAACGAAATTTTTCGTAATATACAGACACGTTTATTAAAATAAACAAAACATTTCGTTTCACTCACGAAAAATATTCGTGCAGTGTCATTAAATGTGTAAAATTTACGAAAGCTTTCGTTCACCAAGCGACCATTCTTGTTCATGAAATGAACGAAACCTACTATTTAAATTGCACGAAAATACTTCGTTGCAGAAAACGACGAATGAATTCGTGCATTTCATGAATGATTTCATTATATTTACGAATTTATATTATCAGTGTGAGGATGTTCTCGTCAAGTTCCAGTCTTTAGATGCGTCCAAGGGAGCGGGACTCGATCATTTACCACCATCGTTAATCCAAAACTGTGCGGACTCCCTCGCATTGCCACTGTCCGTTATTTTCAATCGATTGTTAACTGACGCTGTTTTTCCTAGTTACTGGAAATCTGCTGCTATCACACCTGTGCACAAGAGTGGTAGCGTTCATGATGTGGAGAACTATCGGGCTATATCGGTTCTCAGCTGCCTCCCGAAGGTATTTGAACGATTGATATACGACATTGTTTATCAGTCCGTGCGTCATATCGTCGTTGAGGAACAACATGGCTTCGTCAGTAAACGATCTACAACCACAAACCTTATGGCGTATGTATCCACTATCATCGACAAACACGTTGATTCCATTTATGTTGACTTGTCAAAGGCCTTCGATCGTTTTCCGCATCGCCTTGCTGTCGAGAAGCTTAAACGCATTGGATTTCCGGACTGGTTAACAGATTGGATTGCTTCTTATCTCGCAGGACGAAGCGCTTTTGTTCGATTAGGCGATACACTTTCTACGCCTTTTGATCTGTTCTGGTGTGCCACAAGGCAGTCATCTTGGACCATTGTTCTTCATTTTGTTTATAAATGATCTTGGCACAGTTTTGAAATCACCGAAATCTACGTTCACCGATGATTTGAAATTCTTCCGACTGATAAAATCTTTGGAGGATAGTAAATTACTTCAGCTAGACATTGACGCTTTGTTAAATTGGTGCACCATCAATGGAATGGAGGTGAATATAGAAAAATGCAGCGTGATAACATTCACTCGGATCCTATCGCCGAACATGTTTAACTATAAAATGTCGTCAGCCAACGTACACCGCAACTTCGGTGACAAAGATATGAGAGTTTATTTGGACAGCAACTTAACTTTCTCCGAACATGTAGCGTCTACTACCGCTAAAGCTTTCTGCATGTTAGGATTTTTAAGGCGAAACACTCAGTCGCTCCAGAATGTGTGTAGTTTGAAAACGCTTTATTGCTCGTTTGTACGCAGTATCTTGGAGTATGCCGTTCCTGTTTGGGCTCCTTATCACGGTGTCCACATTAACAGCATTGAGAGGATGCAGAAATGTTTCATCAGGTATGCTCTTCGCCTTTTACCTTGAACCGATCCAGTTCGTTTATCGCGGTATGTGCAACGTTGCGCAATAATCCACCTGTCTACGCTTGCTGACAGGAGAATCAAACATTAACGAATGCTTATTTTCGACATACTGAACGGGAACATTGAAAGCAGCCTACTCTTGGGTCAACTTAATTTCAATGCACCTAGAAGACAAACACGCCAAGTGGACTTTTTCCGTTTACCGTTGTGCCGTACGCAATTCGAACGAAACAATCCGTTAAATGTATGTTGTCGTGTGTTCAATCAAGTTTCATGTTTTTTGCCTTTCTCAATAGAAAGGTATTGCAATTGCTCTGAAAACCGACTTTTTAGCGGAGGCCCGGAGGGCCGAGTGACATATATCATTCGATTCAGCTCGACGAGTTCGGCAAATGTCTGTGTGTATATGTATGTGTGTAGGTATGTGTGTGTGCGTCTGTGTGTATGTACGCGAACACAAGCTCACTCACTTTTCTCAGAGATGGCTGAACCGATTTTCACAAACTTAGTCCCAAATGAAAGGTGCAACGTTCCCATAGGCTGCTATTGAATTTTATGGATCCGACCTCCCGTTCCGGAATTACAGGGTGATGAGTACGATCACGCAGAAAATGTCGATTTTAACAAATACTGCAATGAATGTATAATGGTGAAAATTTTCCAAACGTGACTACAACTGCTTCGATTTGTAGTACTAAGTCACTAACAGCCATTCAAAGTCTCTTTGGTCACATTGGCCACCATCATCGGTTCCGGAAGTCCTGGCGGAAGTATCCAATTTCAGACTAACAGTCAAATCGGTTTCTCAGAGATGGCTCACATGAAAGATGTTGCGTCCCCATAAATGGCTATTTAATTTTTATCCCGATTCGATTCCGGTTCCGGAGTTACGGGTTACGGCGTGCATAGAAAATTGTGATTACTTAGAAAATTGTGATTCAAACCGATACTCCGATGAAAGCAAAAAAGGTATAAAATTTCGTTAAAATGTCTCTCAAATAACTTAAATTTGCAGTTCTAGGTCACTGACGGCCAAAAAAACTTTCGTTGACTACATTGACCACCATAGACGGTTCCGGAAGTGCCCGGGAAAAGCGGCCATCTTTCAAAACTAGCAAACTCATATCAATTGGTTAGGCCAATTTTCACAAACTTAGTCCCAAATGATAGCTATATTATCCCCACAGATGTCTATAAAGTTTCGCACATATCGCTTATATGGTTCCGGAAATGTAGACTAAACCGTCAGGTCACATATGAAATTCCCATATAAGCCGGAACTCGAAATTTTTTCAAAGGGGGGACCCCATGAAATTTCAGAAATGGAATTCGTATTTTTGATGCGAAACATCTTTAAAATGCTGAAACGTCGAGATTTTATGTTATCTCGAAAAAAAAAATTTCATAAAAATCGACTTTTTGGGATTTTGCCGATTTCGCACCTTTTTTCAGTTCAATATTACCGTGGCTGTTTTTTCTTTTACAAAATTTTAGAACTCGAATAATGATTTCTTTTCTTGTATATAGTTGTATAATAATAAAATGTAATATATGCATTTGAAAGATTTTAATCAATATAAACAACTTAAATATTCTCGAGTACATGATTGAGAAAGGCACAATTGCACCGCTAGGTGGATTAAAATAGGTGTTCGATTTTAATGTTGCAAGATGTACTTTTAGTATTAGGATTAGTTGATAAGCCAGTCTGTGCGATAAACAGTCGAAGACCTATATATAAATAAATAAATAAGAGTAAATGATGAAATTTAATATGAATGACAAAAGGCCCTAAAATCTCAACTTCTCGTATTCAAACAAAGGTCAAAAATGTTCCGTTCGATTTCTGAGATTTTTTCACAATAGAAATACTGCAAAATATGTATGATTTGTATCACGGAGTAGAAAAATTATTAAAAATGGGTGATTATGGGAACAAAGTGATCCAGTGCCCCACTTTCCCGTATTTTTTCGAGAAATGAAATATCTCTATTTTTATTTTCCTTATTGTTATTTTCCTTAAAAAGTGGCATGAATTGTAATTTTCTGAGAGCTATCTCAAAAGTTATAACATTTAATCTATTTTCCCTCCATACTTGCCCATAGCACCAATTGTAAAAATTTCAAGCGAAGTGGGCGGGGGTCTAGAATTGTCCAAATGGTGTGACATTTGGCACCTGAGCTTACTTTGACATTTGTCGCGATATGAGAGGGGGAACCTTATAGAATTAAAAAAAATGTTTTTTGTAATGCCCTACTGAACATGACTGGATATGCTAGGATCGCAGCTTTCAGCATCACGTTTGGTATTCCATCTGGACCGGTCCGATTTCAGGTCCTTCGCTGCATCTACTAGCTCGTCATTAGTCACTTGCCGATCGTCCGTGTTTGCTCCTTCTTCTTCGCTGTACGGTGTTGAGTGCCAGATAGTTGGATCGTGCTTCGGGAAAAGACCCTCGACGATTATCTTCAGCCTAATCGGACACATTTCGGCAGGCGTCTTCGAGCCCATCATTTTTGCTATCATGACTCGGTACGCGTCTCCCCAGGAATTGGCATCTACATTTCAGCACACCTCTTTGTGGCAATCTGACTTACTAAGTCTGATCTCCCGTTTTAAAGCGGCTTTAGCTTCCCGAAACGCTGCCTTGCGCTCTGTAAGTAGGGGTTTGCCCACTACTCGGGTTCTTATATAAATTTGCCTGGCAGACTTTTCTTTTCAGGACGGCCTAGGTGCCTCTACACAATTTCGGATTTTCGTATGCAACAAAAAAAAGTAAACAAACAAATAAATTTTACCTTGTTTATTTCCTCCACTTCACTGTTGTTGCTGCTGCTGGTTAGACACTGCTGCGGACGGAAAGCCAGGCGGTTTCTTCCGACTGGCCGGGACAACAACGGCCGCGTTCTCCTTTGGTCGTTGTCTGCTCCGGCAGCGATCCTAAACAATTAGTCAGAGCGGTGAACTTTGTTCATTTCTCGGAACCTCTCTAGCGATGGTGCTGACGAATCACCGAATTCTATGCTCCCCGCACAGTATCCCGGAATACACCGCAATGTTCTTCCCAGCTGGAGCCGTTGTCCTACCTGCTTCCCTCTCCTTGACTGTTAGCTGTGAAGGAGAGCAAGGTTCGTTCGGCTTCTCCTCTACAGTGAGAGCGGCGGATACTGAAGATCATTGACGTTAACCCGGGGAGCGAAACTCCTTGGCACTTAGCTATCCCCTTTGCGGTGATCCAGCACCGCTCTTTATTGAGTACCCGGACCACGAGCCGGTACTTTACGCAGGTCTCTTCTCCGTCGCACGCGCGCATCAAACTCTCACAGTTACGGTGGCGGGAAACTATTCCGAAAAAAGACTATTTTCCAGACGTCTGTACTCAACCTTGGTCCGTCACTTTCTAAACTATCACTGCGATGGCCGCCTTCCACCCGACCAAAACAACATCTCCCTTGCAGCATATCCAGCAACCAATTGAACATCAAGAGGAGAACGCTAACCTAACTAATCCCTATGTTATTTATCTACAATTGTACAACAAAAATTACTACACCTATCTGGACTAACAAAATCGTTCACGAACCAAATTATAAACAAAAATTTACGTAAAAAGTGAACGAACATATGGAACAGTGGTGAGCATTATGTTGTAAAACAAATACACTCTACATAACAGTTTTAGCCTTCGCCTTGAAAGGTTGTGTTTGCTGTTTGGTTGTAGCAACCAAAGCTGTGCAAGCCGTGATACTGTGTTGGTGCGGAGACAGGCAGGATTGTTGGCTGCGAGAGCGGTCGTTTGGTGGTGGTACCACACGATAAGCGAGTGTTGGTGCGAAGGCAGCGAAGTCTCAGGTAAAGGGCGCCCCAACTTGGTGGTGGTGGTTGCGCTGCATACAACCGGCGCTTGCGACGGAGTGAGACAGAGCTGCATCTGATTGGTGAAGCGGATCGCTTCATCATCACTCATTCATCCGTATTAGCGCAGATACGGGATTTTGAGTATTTGTGTACTTAGCCACGCTGTGTGGTAGGGGAATACCTCTGGACCCACAGGTAAGCGGCGCCCCCCCCCCCCCCACCCCCCTGGTGGGGGTAGTGGTTGCGCTGCATACAGTCGGCGCTTGTGACGAAGTGAGACAGAGCTGCATCTTGTTGGTGAAGCGTCTCGCTTCATCATCACTTATTCATCTGGGCTAGTGCAGATACGGGCTTTTGTGTATTTGTGTACCTAGCCACGCTGCGTAGTAAGGAAATACCCACAGGTAAACAGCGGCTCCATCTGGGTAGTGGTGGTTGCGCTGTGTTCAACCCGAGCGTGTGACAGAGGGAGACAGCGTGAAACTGCAACTCTTCGAAGGACAGGTAGATTTTTAGTATAATTTTGCTAGTGTTAGTATTTAATCAACTTATTGTGTATGGTAGGCGAGATGGAGGATAGTGAGATGGAATCCTCCATTTCACAAGAGCAAAATTCTTCTGATACCCCTCCCTCAACTCCCCTAGAATAAAATTATACCCTCAAGGGTCTTCTGGACCTTGGCAAGTTTTCTTCAGGCGGAAAGGAAAACCATTAAACCTTGTGCAAATTGCATGGGATCTGACTTCAAGATTTTCTGCTGTAACAGAGATCGTGAAAGTAAATAAAGGCAAACTTCGAGTTAGCATTGATAACATTAGACAAGCTAACGAGATAGTAGCCTGCGAACTCTTCACGCGTGAATATAAAGTTTATATACTTTCGCGCGATATAGAATGCGATGGAGTCATCTCCGAACCCAGCCTCACTGTCGAGGATATACATAAGCATGGTGTTGGTTGTTTCAAGAACACCCTGCTTAATAAAATAAAAATACTCGATTGTAAGCAATTGTACTCAGTATCACTTGAGGAAGAGAAAAAAGTTTACCGATCATCCTATTCATTTCGTGTAACTTTCGCTGGGTCTGCTTTGCCTAGTCATGTTCTTATTAATAAAATTCGTCTCCCCATTCGCCTTTTCATCCCTCGTGTGATGAATTGCCTCAATTGTAAACAGCTTGGCCACACAGCCACTTACTGTTCCAATAAGGTACGGTGTGGCAAATGTAGGGGGGCTCATCAAGAGGATACATACAATAAAAACTTAGAAAAATGCGGAGAAACTTCACACGAGCTCCTTGCATGTCCCATATATAAATTGCGGGAGGAGAAAATTAAACGATCCTTGAAGGAGAGATCGAAGCGCTCTTATGCAGAAATACTGAAAAATGCTACTCCTGAACCCACGGTCCCAGAAAACAGATACGCTATTCTATTGCTGAAAGAGTCTGACTCTGACGAAGCGTCCGAAGGTACATCATTTGTTTTACCTAGAGGATCCAGGAAAAGAAAACAATCCTCTTTTCCCAAACTACCAAGCAAGGGCCTTAAAATTTCTCCTCCAACAAATAAATTGCGGCCAAAGCTAAAGAATTCCGATGCAATACCGAAGCCAGTCCCTCCTGGTTTTGGTAATGTGCAATCCAAACAGAACAGCATTACTGGAAATAATAAAACTTCAACTTCCTCCGAGCCTCAACCGGGGATAGGTTTATTGAAATTTTCTGAAATTGTTGATTGGATTTTCCAAGCATTCAATATTTCTGAACCACTAAAAAGTATACTTTCAGCGTTCCTCCCAACAATTAGAACATTTTTAGAGCAGCTGATTGCTCAATGGCCCATCCTTGCAGCGATTGTATCTTTCGATGGATAATTCACCTCCTCCAGTGAAAGATTCCATCACTGTTTTACAGTGAAATTGCAGAAGTATCATACCTAAAATTGATTCCTTAAAAATTTTGCTGCATAATTTGAAATGCGATGCTTTTGCTTTATGTGAAACATGGCTTACCTCAAACATTAATTTCAACTTGAATGATTTCAACATTATTCGCCTAGACCGAGATACTCCGTATGAAGGAGTGCTTCTAGGAATTAAAAAGTGCTATTCTTTCTATAGAATTAACATCCCCTTGTTTGTGGGCATTGAGGCTGTAGCTGTCCAAACAAACATTAAAGGCAAAGACAATTATATCGCTTTTATATATACCTCCCAAAGCTCAAATTGGACAACGTCAGATTTTTGAGGTAGTGGAAGCCATGGCTGCTCCGCAGCTGATACTTGGAGACTTCAACTCGCACGGAGTATTGTGGGGTTCCCTCTTCAATGATAATCGATCCTCTTTGATATACAATGTTTGTGACGAGCTCAATATGACAGTTTTAAATACAGGCGAAATAACACGCATCCCCAGACCACCTGCACGGCCAAGTGCATTAGTTCTATCTCTATGATCGACATCACTTCGGTTAGATTGCACGTGGAAGGTTGTACCTGATCCTCACGGTAGCGATTTGCGAGTCGTTATTTCAATTAACAGTGAATTAGGCCTCACGAATTCAATCAATGTCCCTTATGACTTGACACGAAACATTGATTGGAAAAATACCAATCTTTAATTTCCACTTCTCTTGTTTCGACAGAAGAGCTACCACCTACCGAAGAATATGAATTTCTAGCGGGTTTGATTATTGAAGCAGCAGAACAAACCCAAACGAAATGCAATCCCGGCATGACAATGAATAGCCGGCCTATTAATCCCTGGTGGGACAAAGAGTGCTCGGATGCATATGAAGCTAAACAAGTTGCTTACAAAGACATTATGAAACGGAAAGGGTGTACACGTGCAAACTTTGTAAATTATTCGATTTTGCAAAACAAATTTGACAGTCTTCGTCGTGCCAAAAAGTCTAGTTATTGGAGACGCTTCGTTGATGACTTGTCAAGAGAAACATCAATGAGTACTCTTTGAAACATAGCCATAAGAATGAGGAATCGAAACGTAACTAATGAAAGCGAAGATTTTTCGAATCGCTGGATATTTAATTTTGCCAAGAAAGTTTTTCCAGATTCTGCTCCTGCGCAGAAAATCATTCGCGATGCTCCCACAAGTAACGATTCCATAGATTCGCCTTTGACAATGATGGAATTTTCAATTGCCCTCCTCTCATGCAACAATAATGCTCCGGGTCCAGACAGAATTAAATTCAACTTGGTAAAGAATCTGCCTGACCTAGCAAAAAAAGGTTGTTGAATTTATTCAATAAGTTTCTTGAGCAGAACATTGTCCCGCACGACTGGAGACAAGTGAGAGTCATCGCCATTCCAAAACCGGGAAAACCTAACTCGTATCGACCGATTGCAATGCTATCCTGCATCAGGAAATTGTTGGAAAAAATCATCCTACGACATCTCGACAATTGGGTTGAGGCGAACGGCTTGCTATCAGATACCCAGTTTGGTTTTCGGAGGGGAAAGGGAACGAATGATTGTCTGGCGCTACT
Organism: Topomyia yanbarensis; assembly: GCF_030247195.1. Taxonomy (NCBI): domain Eukaryota; kingdom Metazoa; phylum Arthropoda; class Insecta; order Diptera; family Culicidae; genus Topomyia; species Topomyia yanbarensis. The sequence continues at coordinate 284,908,653 of NC_080671.1, forward strand.
TTCGTCAGAAATCTAACTAGCTTACGTAAAAAAGAACAAATGGCGTCTGTGTTCTTAGACATAAAAGGAGCATTCGACTCTGTTTCCATTGATATTCTCTCAGAGAGACTACATCAATGTGGTCTTTCACCAATATTAAATAATTATTTATACAACTTATTGCCAGAAAAGCACATGCATTTTTCATATTGCGATTTGGCAACATTTATAATAAGTTACATGGGCCTCCCACAAGGTTCTTGTTTAAGCCCCCTTCTCTACAATTTTTACGTGAATCACATTGATAATTGTATTGTCAGCCTATGCACTCTAAGGCAACTTGCAGATGATGGTGTGATTTCTGTTCCAGGACCAAAAGCCATAAATTTATAACAACCACTGCAAGATACTATGCTATATTTCACCCTAAGGAGGAAAATTTGGTAAAAACCAAAATTTCTCACTAGGGTGAAAATTTGTTGGTAAAAACCAGTCTTTGTACAGGAGGGCACAAATCCTTATTTCATACTATGTTGCGTTTCGGCTTCGCCTCTTCAGAAACCGACACTAACACATTGTCGGAATAGATTAGCGCCGGCTTGACGCAAATCCCTTAAAACTAAAACACACTCTGTGTTTCAATCAAACGACTGATCAAACGTGATGTCCCGTTCGAGCAGAAGTTCTGTTTATGCCGATGAGACACAAGTGAAGCCGAAACTTGTCTTGGCTTAGCAGGCCTATGCGAAAGCACTATGCTATATTTCACCCTAAGGAGGAAAATTTGGTAAAAACCAAAATTTCTCACTAGGGTGAAAATTTGTTGGTAAAAACCAGTCTTTGTACAGGAGGGCACAAATCCTTATTTCATACTATGTTGCGTTTCGGCTTCGCCTCTTCAGAAACCGACACTAACGTATTGTCGGAATAGATTTGCGCCGGCTTGACACTGCAAGATAGTTTGGATAATTCATCAAGTTGGGCTTTGAAGCTAGGCATCGATTTCTCTACGGAGAAAACGGAGTTGGTTGTTTTTCAAGGAAGCGTGATTCACCTCAGATTCAGCTTCAGTTGGTTGGTAGAACGATAGCCCAAGTCATGACTTTTAAATATCTCGGAATTTGGTTCGATTCTAAAGGTACATAGGGAGGCCACATTAGGTATCTGATAAAGAAGTGCCAACAAAGGATAAATTTTCTCCGAACAATAACCGGGTCTTGGTGGGGTGCTCATCCAAGTGACGTGATAAGATTGTATCAAACAACGATACTTTCGGTAGTGGAATATGGGTGCTTCTGTTTCCGTTCAGCTGCAAACAATTAAATTATTAAATTGGAACGAATACAGTATCGTTGTTTACGAATCGCCTTAGGTTCCATGCAATCGACACATACGATGAGTCTTGAAGTACTAGCGGGAGTTCTTCCCTTAAAAGATCGATTCTGGGATCTCTCCTCTCGTTTACTTATACGACTTGTCGAGCTTTAATTCCGAACCAGATTCATGACAGTGTACTTCAATCACATGTCACAAGAAATAACGCCTTCTAGTTATGTTATGACATGTGTTAATATACTAGATACTCCCGATTCCACTTTATTTTTCGACACGTTCATGAAAGAGGAAATTCGTGGAATCCCGGATCACCTGCGCTCTCTGGAGATCTCTAAAATATGCATAAGTAAATACCAACACATTGACTGTCATAAAATGTTCTACACTGATGGATCCCGAATCAATGAGGCCACTGGCTTCGGTGTTTTCAACAATAACACCTCGATCTCTTTGAAGCTTACAGAACCTGCCTCTGTTTACACAGCCGAACTAGCAGCAGTTCACTATAGTCTGGAAATCACTTTACTCCCGAGCCATTATTTCATCCTCACAGATAGCCTCAGCACTATTAAGGCACTAAGCTCATTAAAGCTTGATAATCACGCTCCGTTCTTTTTGAAGAAGATACGAGAATACTTGACTAAATTAACAAATAAATATTTTCAATTCACCTTAGTGTGGATTCCCGCTCATTGCTCCATACCGGGTAATGAGAGAGTGGATAATTTAGCCAAAATAGGGGCACTGGACGGTGACATCTATAAAAGACCTATTGCCTTCAATGAATTTTACAGCGCTTCTCGTCAGAGGACGCTTACTAGTTGGCAAACATCATGGGACAATGGATACCTAGGACGGTGGTTGCACTCAATTATCCCTAAAGTATCAACAAAGGGTTGAATGTAAGTCGAAACGTCATTCGTGTGATGTCTAGGCTCATGTCCAACCATTATACGATGAATGCGCATCTCCGCCGTATTGGGATCGCAGAAGATAATCAATGTTCTTGCGGAGAGGGTTACGAAGACATTGAACATGTTGTTTGGTCTTGCACTGAATATCGTGAAGCCAGATCACAATTAATAGACTCCTTACGAGCCAAAAGAAAGCCACCCTATGTTCCTGTTCGTGATATCCTCGCTTTACGAGATCTTACATACATGGGCCATATTTATCAATTCCTGAAAACAATAAATATTCAAATATAATTATCCCCACTACACACCAAAAAATAATTAAATTTAAATGACATGTAAATCAATACGAATGTAAACATACAACGATTGAATCAAAAATTTGATTGAAAATTACGTTTAAATCAATTGGAGCATCAAACAGCCTACAATATTACACTTTCATTCGTGTAATATTACATGTTATTCATTTTGCAGCAGTATTCGAGTAAAAATACATTGAAGTGCATTGGTTTTTCGTTTAAAGAAACTGTAATTTTCAACCCACGTGTAAAATTATAATAAAATTAGTTGAAGAAAGCACGACAAGTCGTGTGTATTTGTGGTGGAACTTAATTTTACATTTATATTCATGCTCCAAATATGTGCATGAAAATAAACTTAAAATTACAAAATATTTTTTTTTCTCTTGCTACCCACAAACAATTTAGATATCTTCGCAGTTAGTTAAGTTAGATCAAACAACATAAATAAAGGAAAGAAAATAAACAAAGACTACAGAAAAACTATCAATAGGTTTACAAAGAAATTCAAGAAAACATAGAATAGAAATAAAAATATTTAAAATGATGATTATCCTCAATGTTAGCATTAGGAAGTGAATTTTTATGATAACGTGATAGTCTTAAGAACTTTTGTAACATGTTATGTAAAAAAGAAACCCCGGCGTAAAAAAGCTTTTGCAAATGCCGTGTTAAATAAACGTTTTATAAAAAAATACAACTTTTTTTTTTAAACTAACACCTAACACCGATACAATAATAATAACGAAATTAATAAATAAATATATAAACAAAGAAAAACTAACTACACCAAATTATTTCTTCCATAATTTACTAATCGAACATATGTCCTCATTGGTGAAATGTTTGCCTGTGTTCGGTCTTATAATACTGACAGTGTACGCGAAGTGAGAGGCTATCAGACATCGTCATTATCCGGCTATGGGTTGAACCCTAAATCAAAACCAGAAAACAAAATCGGAAACAAGTCGATATTCCCAAAATTCTGCAAGTGACGTTGACAATTTTCAATGCTTCAACTTGCAGAGGAACGGTTGTCGGCATTATATTATTCTGTTTTATCGTCAAATGTCCAAAAATGTCTTACGTGTCCTTACGATACCAGTACTACACACTTGTGTTGGGGTTTCAATCCAAATACATGCATACAATTACCTCATTCATTCATCTTCAATCCTCAATTCACATTCCCATGAACACCTCGAATTAACCCCAAAACAATTTTATCTTATCATTCACACATGTTCATTCATTCAAATCGACTAAACACTCATACATTCATATATACAATACCGCTTAACAAGTCATCGTTTCTCATTCCGACATTCCGGGCAAAAGTTTGTATATTCGTCCCTTTTCGCCTCAAAACGCTTCGCACCTTAAAAAAAACGTGTTGAATACACATAACAGTGTGATGAGACATTTCTTATAACACTTATCACCCTCTTCGGATATTATAACAATTGAGAACATTTACAACATAATGTTTCGCAATTTTTGATAACACATACACACCTTGAAAAAAAATGTGTTGAATACACATAACAGTGTGATGAGACATTTCTTATAACACTTGTTACACTCTCTTCGGATATTATAACAATTGAGAACATTTACAACATAATGTTTCGCAGTTTTTGATAACACATACTACATGGGACAGCGGTAGGCCTCAGAGAAACGCTCAAATCGACATCATCAGATATTATATCGATCATATTGGCATGGGACAACATCTTTGCGAGAAATGTCGAAAGTCAAATCAAAATTAAAGTTAAACGAAAAAATGCTCTTTAAAATAGGCCTACAATCCGCTTAATACTAATGCTTTGTGTATAAAATATTTAAGTTCTTCATTCAATGCATTATGTATGGAAACACTAAATTTCCTTTCTGTGCGTATATATGTGCTGGACCAAAAAAATGGAAAAAAATGTTGCATATATTTGATATACGTATCATTAATAGCGTTTATTTAAATTTTCATGGCGATCTGAGAACTATAACTGAAATTGCAGCTCTTGAGAACACGCTACTTTAACGCGACTATTTCGATATAGACTTTTTCTGAAAGTAACCTCATAGTGAGCAACATATTTCGACTCACAACAGCTAATGGTTGAAAAAGTATTTTGATTTGATAATATTTACACAAGTACTTTGTAATATTCACACCCTTATTAATAAAAGTGGAATTTTTAAAAGAATCTAATTTTTTATTCAATTGCCTAAAATATTCATTAGGGTAATATGTCCAAATCTCCCTCTAGAATATCAAACTGAATTCCTAGTTTTAAGACTGTTGAAAATTTGCCTACAAAACACTATTGTTCCCACTCTTGTATATTGAATTGTATTTCTAGTTATAAGATAGCTGTAAAATTTTTCCTCTTTATATAAAAAACATACTTCAACATTGTAATCTCCTAGTTTTAAGATATCCAAAATGTAAAAAAAAGAATTCGGCACCGCCAAGCTAACGCATTTGTGCCTATTAAGGTGAAATTCAGGTCGAAAAAGCGAAAAATCAACCGAGTTGGGGTGACGAACCTCCGCACAAAGCGCAAAATTCAAAACCGACACATATATCCTACATGATCACTACACAAATGGCACGCAGTGGGTCTAGCGCTCGTTTTTGATGATCATAATGTATAGCTATGTTTCTGTTGATGATGGTTTTTATTCTTTCTTTAATAAAAACGTAGGTTAGTGAATTAGTTAGCATAAGTAAACCAATATGATAGTACGATAAAGTCTTGCATCATATCAATTATTGCGACTGTATATAATTATTAGCATGGCTATAAATAAATTTATATAATTTTCTTTACCCTGTGGTGCAAACGGTAAGGCACCCTTCGGCAGCACAAATCCGGAGGTTGGTTGTGGCAGAAAATGTGATCAAGTTGTTTCGATAATAGTTAAAAAGGAACACGACGATTTCTAATATCGTTCAAACTTATTGATTTGATATGTATCAAAAAAGGATGAATATTTTAGATTATTTCATTCAGATAACAATTAAACTTTATGGACCTCTCGTTTCAAACTAACACGATAAACTAATGCCGCTTTTGCTTGGCCCGAACCTGCGTCAGGTTGCAACCCCAATCGCTTCTATTTCGAACATTTTGACAGCAGCTGGGGTTAGAACCTGGCTCAGTTTCACTCCAAGTAAAAACAGAATAAATAACGCTGTAAAAACGTCTAAAGAGCTTTACACCTAATGTGTTACGGTGACTACGACCGAACCTACAAGTCCCCTCGGGTGCAGTGTCGGTACTGCGAATGACAATAACAGGCGAGACAGTTCGAGGGCGATCTGTCATAAGACCGAGAGCAAGTCATCCTAAACCGGCATATAATATAAAAGTGCAGACGTTAAACACGTGAATTTATCCTACGGTAATCTATTGTTTCTCATTTCTTAGTACGATTAAAGTTAATACGTTATTATAGGCTACGAAATATCACTATTATATACTTAAAACAGATACTGCGTGAATTTAATCAAATGAGCATATAACTGTTGGATTATTGTAAAATTGGAGGTTATCAGATGTGAGTTCCATGCTTTATTACTTACGAAATATGTACTGAAATATACCCTTTAGCTTTTAGCATTTTCCATCAGAACTAATTGGTGGATTCGCTACGAAGAATCCGAAAATTCATAATCCAACAAACTAAAAGATCTGTACGGATCTAAAAGATGCCAAACAACAACCAAAGCTGTCAGGCTTGTCAAGGATCGGACAACAGCCGGATGGTCGCTTGTGACAAATGCGGATCTTGGTGGCATTTCGACTGCGTCGGTGTTGGGGAAAGTATTAGTGAGAAGGACTTTTGCTGTCGGAAGTGTGTCTTTAACGACAAGGAAGACGAAAATCCACAGAAATCATCCAGCGTGGCCAACTCGGAAGTCGGAACATCCACAGGTAGCACCCGGAATCGAACAAAGCTTCGTTTTATGAAACTGCAGCAACAGAAAGAGCTGATGAAGCGACATTTAGAGCTCAAACGGGAGAAGCAACGTAGACGTCACGAAGCGGAAAGATTGCTGAAGGAGAACGAGGTGGAGAAAAAGCAGCTCGAAATCGATTCGATATATTTGCAGGAGAAGCTTCGTGCATTAGAGGAGGATTGTGACAACGATTGTGATGATCTAAAAAGCCGGAAATCTGCCCAAAGCAGCATCAGCAAAGTCAACCAATGGCGAGAGCGACATCTAGGGGGCTTGGTTAATTCAACCTTAGTCACCCAAGAAACTGTTCCAGTTGCGACTACGACTTCGACCGCTGTAGTGGCAGATCCCACGCATTCCGATGCACTCCAAACGGTAGCAAGCTCCCCTGCGGTCAAAAGTGTTTCTAATACGCTCTCCACGGGAATAGCAGCAACGACACCAGTGTGCAATAAGACCAGCACTATCCTGACGACCGTTCAATCGATCCAGTCGGCAATTCCAGCTCCAATATCAAGTTCCGTCGCGCCGGTGTGTGCAAACCATCCATCAGTGACACAACCCGTCATTCAATCGGCTGTGGGTGGTCCACCGAATTTGAGCAGTTTGGGTGCGTTGTTAAATCGAACGTCTCAACAATATCCGTTTTGGTTTCCGCATGGAAGCACAATAGTTGGAGGAAATCCATCAATAGGAGTAAGCAACTCGCAAGGTTATGCGATACCAGCGCAGATAGTAAATCAGGGCAACAGTAATTATCCGTCAGTTGGAGTAAGCATATCGCAAGGTACCACGATACCCGTACCGGTAGGCAATCAGGGTGGTACTAGTAATTCGTTTCCTGTATATTTTCCTCCTTTCCCGAATTATATTAATCAATACGATCGACATTGTCCCTTATCTCCTGAGCTACCATGGGAACACCCACCGCGAATGGGCATGTATAATCCTCCCGCCGTCCAACCACCGACGGAAAACGAAATAGGACCCACATCGCGGCAGCTAGCTGCACGCCAGGTGATGTCGAAGGAGCTCCCTCCGTTCTCAGGGAACCCGGAAGAATGGCCGTTATTTATTAGTTCATTCACCAATTCCACTAATGCTTGTGGGTTTACAAATGCGGAAAATTTGATGCGATTGCACCGTTGTCTACGAGGAGGCGCATTGGAAGCTGTTCGAAGTAGGCTTTTGATACCGGATTCAGTTCCACAAGTCTTAGCCACGCTACAGACTTTATATGGGAGACCGGAAATCTTGGTGTACGCTCTACTGAAGAAGGTTCGAGAAGTTCCAGCACCGAATTCAGACAAACTTGAGACGCTCATCGGATTCGGAATGGCAGTTCAGAACCTCTGTGACCACCTTCACGCTAGTAACCAGGAGGAACATTTGAACAATCCAACGTTGCTTTATGAGTTAGTGGAAAAACTTCCTGCGAACCTCAAGCTGGACTGGGCGATGGTCAAACGTCAACAACCAGGAGCCAATCTTCGAACGTTTGCTGCGTACATGTCCATGATTGTGTCTGCGGCCACAGAGGTTACTCTGACCATTGACGCAAAACCAAATCATCAAAAGAACGACAAGTCAAAGGAAAAGAATTTCTGCAATCCACATTCAGCGCCTACTGTAAGACACCCTAAGCCCGAGGAAAATGGTTCAGCGGGGAGGCAGTGCCTGGTGTGCAAAGACCCCTTGCACAAAGTGAAGGATTGTGCTACGTTCAAAAAGTGGGACGTCGATAACCGATGGAAATTGGTTCAAAAACTATCACTTTGTCGTATTTGTTTATTTTCGCATGGAAGACGTCCATGCAAGTCGAAAGGGCGGTGTGGAATAGATGGTTGTGATTATAGACATCACCCGATGCTGCATTCTATCTCAAAGAGAAGCGATGCATCTACGTCAAACAACAATGCAGTGCAAAATCATCACCACACCGGGAGAGGTTCCCTTTTTCGCATTGTTCCTGTGACACTCCACGGATATTCGCCTTCCTAGACGACGGTTCGTCGATAAGGTTGGTTGAGGATTCTATTACGAATTTCCTTGATGTTGATGGTAAAGCCGATAATCTATGTCTGGCCTGGACGGGTAATGTTACTCGTTCCGAAGAGCAATCTAAGCGGGTGAAGTTGGACATATTAGGTGTTACACACCAAAAGAAGTACACCATTTCTGAAGCTCGAACGGTGAAAAGCTTGGGATTACCAAGACAGACCCTATGCTATAAGGATCTGTTGAGCCCCCCGGCTCGACTGGCGCCGTATGAAAGAGTGGCAACACTGCTCTAATAAGCGAACAAGATTTATATAGTTTATAATAAACCTTACATTCTCTTTGTATCTCGGATCGTACACACGTGTTATATCTTCTGGCAAATATCACTGCTATTCTAACCTCCAATAGGTTATAGGCCTTTTATTTATTGTCAGGAAGAATTCTTTCGATAAATAGTATTCCGGTTCGCGAAAATAGTGAAAATGGACTTTTCGAAAGTTGGTGTTGTGCGTCTAAACAATCGCAACTATCGCGCGTGGGCGTTTAAAGTTCAGATGCTTTTGGTGAGGGAAGGATTGTGGCACCATGTTAGTCCGGGAGAGAGGCCAAACCCAGTCACCACAGTTTGGACGGATGGCGACGCGAAAGCGCGGGCATCGATTGCTCTGTTGGTGGAAGATAATCAGCACAATCTGATAATGGCAAAGACCACAGCAAAGGATACGTGGAATGCACTGAAAGCGCATCATCAGAAAGCAACGTTGACTGGAAAAGTTACGCTACTTAAGGAAATCTGCTGTGCAAATTACCGGGAAGGAGAAAACATGGAGGAATTCATTTACGGCATTGAGGAACTATACTCTCGACTGGAAGGTTCTGGTGAGAAGTTGTCCGGTATATGCAGGTTGCCATGCTACTAAGAAGTCTTCCGAAAGAGTTTGACGCCCTCACGACGGCATTAGAAAGCCGTTCAGATGAGGAGCTGACAATGGAACTGGTAAAGTCTAAACTAGTCGATGAGAGTGAAAAACTTTACGGTGGAAAATCACCAGACGAGCGTGTGCTGAAAGTGGCAGGTAAACAAAAAGACGCTGGTTGTTTCTTTTGTGGCAAAATCGGGCACAAAAAGAAACAATGCAGGCAGTTCATAGCACAGAAGGGCTCCGGTGATAGAGAAGCTTACAAAAAGAAGAAGCCGAAGGAAAACGAAGATCAAAAATTGAAAAAAGTGCGGGAAAGCGAAAAGTCGTTTACGTTCACAGTGCGCGATAAAAACGATTAGTCGGAGCTCGTTCGTTCGTGGTTAATTGACACTGGTGCAGCTTCGATGACAGTGAAAGCATTCCGTTAACCTGAGACATGGTTCAGCCGATTCGAGTCTAGCTGCGATCGGCAATCACGGAAGCTTTCGAACAGCAAGTTCACGACCCGATGTTATTGAAACATGGCACGTAACAGCCTTTCGACGCCAATTTGCTTATTGAAATGATGT